>NW_007361298.1:0-10751 GCF_000149035.1 Colletotrichum graminicola M1.001
GTACTTTAATTAATATTTAAAGTTATATATAAAAGGAAAATATTACCTTTTTATTCTTAATAAGTATAAAAGTTACTACTTTATAGATTTTAAAGTATATTTTTAAAAAGATAATATTATTACTTTTTATATACTACCTTATTCTTTTTATTTACTTTAGCCTTTAGATATAAAATACTTTAGGTCTTTAAAGTTAGTATATAGTTAAGAAATTAAGAATAAAATATCATAAAGTAATACTTATATTACTAAAAATAACTTCTTTTTAGTATCTTATAACGTCTTTAAGTAAGCTCTTATAAAAAAGAATATCTAAAAAGGTTTTAAAGGGTTAAGGATTATCTCTCTTAGTGTAAAAGGTATACTATTAAAGCTAGACGTTAGGTTATATACTTTAATACCTCTAGGTTCCCTCTTAATAACACCCTTAGCTTAGACTTCTTAAAAACTATATACTATATTAAAGATAAATCCTTAAAGAACTTTAATTAAGAATTACTTAATTAATTATCTAAATAGCTCCCTAATATATAGTTTAATAGCTACTAAGTATATTCTTAAAAAAGCACAAAGATATATATATAAAAATACTTTACTAAGAGCTAAGATTAGAAGCCTTTAAAAGAAGAATAATCTACCTAACTAATATAAAAAAACTAAAAAGATTTACTTTAGATAAAAAAGATGTCTTACTATAGCTAATATATAAGATATTTAGTTATAAAGAGAGGCTATAGCCTAAGTATAAGAGGAAATATATTAGAGTAGTAGTTATAGACTAAGGATAAAAACAGGTTAATAGCGTTATAGCACCTATAAGAACGCTAGATATAATATATAAACGTAGTAGTTTAATAAAGAGATATCTAAAGTAGAGGATTTTAAGTAATTTAAATTAATTTAACTATATTATTAATTGTTCTTTATTATCTCTATAAGGTAGTTATAGTAAGCTAATTACTTTACTTATTTGATTAACTTACTTATTATATATATTATACTAAGTATATATAGAGAATATACCTAACTATATTATAGTAGCTAAAAGTTATAACTATTTTCTAACTACTAAGTTATCTTAGCTATAACTAGACTTAATAATATTATTATACTTCTTAGTAAGAACCTTTACCTCTAGGTTAAGATTACTTATTTTAAGTATAAGCCTCTATATAATCTACTTAGCCTTTTTCCTTTTAAACTATAACTTAGTCTTACGGTATTAAGAGGTAATACGTTTATTATACTTTATATATACTAAGGATAAGGTTAATTCTTATAGTCTTTAAAGCTTATACCTAGCTATATAGTTAGGGAACTTCTTCTACTAGTTATAGTGTATATAAACCTTATAAAATATAAAGATATAGTAAAGGTGCTTATCCTAGCTTCTTAAAGGGTTAATCTTAGTAAGGTAATTACTAAGGCCTAATATAAGGTTAGTATATACTTAGTATACACCTAGTCTATAGTAGATTTACCTCCTGCTTATTTCCTATTTATATCTATTATAATAGTATAAATAGGAGATATCTTAGTTAGATTCATATAATACTAATCCCTATTAGTACTAATAACCTTATAAAGTAAATTAAAGTACTTCTTAAAAAGGCGCTTATATTTATCTCTTAAATAGATATTTATCTATATATAGATATAAAAGTTGATTTCTAAGTATAGTTAGTATATATTACTAAGATATACTAAGTATATTACTAACTTACTTTAAGTGTCTATATTTTATTTATAAATCTTAAAGGTATTAACCTTACCTTTAACTAACTTAAAAGATAAATTAAACTCTAGAAATCTAGCCTTTAAAAAGGCCTTTACTTAGGTATATTTAATATAAATAATTAGAAATTAACTATCTAGAGTTCTAAGTATACTATAAATCTATTAGTCTTCTTTTAATCTTATCTAATTAAAAGTAAATTCCTAAGTAATACTTAGTATAAACTTAGTATATACTTATTATATATAGAGGGAGTATATAGTATATACTTAGTATATACTACTTATCTATATAACTAGAACTAGATAGGAACTTAAGTAGATAGGCTTTCTAAATAAGGACACTAATAATATCCTTATTTTATAAAGTAGTATAAATAGCCTAAACACTACTTATCCTAAACTTATAATATATCTTATAAATACCTAGATTTATAAGAAGTGCCCCTATATATACTTAGTATATACTAAGTAAATACTTAGAAGATATAGAGCTTATATATAGTTAATATTATAATATCTAGCTTTTTTAAAAGGCTAAGTATAAGCTACTATAATAACTAAGAGGGAAGGTTTATTAGTAAGGATAGAATATAGGTATATAAGCCTTTATAAAAAAGGAAAATAAATAAAAAACGTGTTTAGTTAATAGGGATATAAATATCTATTTTTATACTATATATATACTTTTAGATAGATCTACTACTAGTACTAGCTAGATATTAAAAGCCTTAAAACTTAGCTTAAGGAGTGTATATATAGAGGGTATACTAGGTATATACTTACTATATGTCTTTCTTATACTAGTTATCTTCTTAACCTAAATATATTTACTACTTTAGCTATATAACTAACTAGTAAAGTAAAGCTACTATAAATACTTAATATTAATCTAGCTTTAAAAATAAGAAATAAAAAATACTATATACTAAGTCTTTATATTACTTAATTATAGATAACTAATAAATATTACCTATATAAGTTAGAATATATCTTACTTATTTATAGTATATACTAGGCGTATACTTACCTTATTCTAAGTAAATACCTTAAAGGCCTATCCCTTATAAGTATTAACAGCCTGCTTATTATCCTAGCCTAGCTATTAATATAGTCTATTAAGGTTCTAACGCTTTTTTATAGACTTAAAGTATCTAGTAACAGTTAGTTAGGCTTATAGGGGGTATATATATAGTATATACTAGATATATAAGAAGTATACGCTTCAGTATAGCTTTAGATATCCTCTATAATACTTAGGATAATTACTATCCATATAGCCTTTTTCTTTATAGCTTAATAGATTTAAATTATATTCCCTTAATTAAAAAGCTTATTAGGCTTAAGAAAGGACTAGTAAGTAAATTTATAGTGTTTAACGCTACTATATTAAAGGGATTAATACTACACTTTATTATTCTCTATGTTATCTTTAGTATATAGTTAGTATAAGCTAAGACTATGTAAGGGATATTCTAAGAATATATTACCTTAGTACTTAGTATAACTACTTAGATAGATACTTCTTATACCTAGTTAAGTATTAAATTATATTTAAAAGCTTTTAAATAAGCTACTAAGTAGTAGCTTCTACTATATCTAGGGTCTATTAGTATAATATAATATAGTAAAAAATACTAAAGAGTAAGGTCTCTAGATAAAGAGGGGAGGTAAAATAGTCTTTAATAGACCTTACTATTATCTTATACTTTCCTCTATAATTAAGTAAAATACTAAACTACTAAAGAGATTCCTAAGATAAAGTTAATATATAGCTAGTATATAGTAAGTATATATAAAGTATATATAGAATATATACTTAAGTCTAACTTATCTTAAATAGTAGGTCTAAGGTATTAGCTATTCTCTAACCTTAGTTATACTTATTAAGCTAGTAGTTATCTTATTAAACTTAGTAAGTAATACTAATAGGATTAAGAATAACTTATATTATTTATTTACTTACTTAGTATATACTAAGTACTAGCTAGGCTTTTTTACTCCTCTTAGTATTATCTTTAGTAACACTATAATATCTTATATTATCTATTTAGTCCTTATTATTAGATAAAGGAGAGGACTATCTAGGTAGTAAATAAGTAGAGATACTAAAGGAGTTACTACTAGTATTATTAAATATAATATTTATTAATTAAGCTAGAAAAAGACTAAATATACTTACTATATAGTCTACTAAGGCTAAGTATATACTAGGTTTATCTTTACTTTTATATCTATTTTCTACTTCTTTTTTTTAATTAAAATACTTAATATATAAGCTATTTTTTAGTATCTCTAACTACCTCCTTAACTACCTCCTTACTACTACCTTAACTACCTTTAGTCTTATATCTTTAGTATATATACCCTATATATACTAAGTATATATTTAATTAATATCTGATATATAACTTATATATACTAAAAAAATAACTTATACCTTACTAGCTAGCTAATACCCCCCCCTTAACTTAAGCCCCTTATAGAGGCACTGTACTGCGTAAAGTTATGTAATAATTAGTGTATATATAACCCTTATACCCCCCCCTAAAGTTTGCTTTACTTTCTAGATACCCCCCCTAAGCTAGAATACCCCCCCCCCCCTCCGACTTCTAGATAACTAACTAAATAAGCTAGCTATACTGTTAGCTAAGATCTACTACTTATTAAAAGGCAGGTGTAACTAGCCACTCTGTTAGTTAGTTAACCTACTAGCCTGCTAGGCCAGCCAGCCTAGCCAGCCTACATATTTAACCCTTAGGCATACCCCTTCTATATAGCTGTAACAGCTATATAGAAGCCTAAGATACACGGTTAGATTAGTTAATTACACTTAATAATTACTATACGACGATTATTTTATTAATAGGGGGGCACTTGTCACAGGACAACTGCGGCCGACCTTGGACCCACTTTACGGCCTTGCTGGTGGATCTATCGGTCGGACTAATATCCTGCCGACTGGTGGGTCCTATTAGGTGCCCCACCTGTCCCCACCTGTTAGCAGTCTATAAGACCGGCCGTTACTAGCTATAGCTGCTAGCACTAGGATAGTTAACTAATCTATTACCTATTACTCTGTAGACTGTGTTATTATTAGTATAGTATAACTACCTGTATATAAAATCTATTATTATATAGCTCCTATACTTACCTATTGCGATGGGCCTGGATGGGCTGGTATTGCTGTTACCTATTGCGGCCGGGCTGGCATTACTGTTGCTTATTGCGATGGGCCTAGATAGGCTGGCATCGCCGTTATCTATCGCAATAGGCCCGGATGGGCTGGCATTAGGGTTGCCTATTGCGGCCGGGCTGGCATTACTGTTACCTATTGCGATAGGCTAGCATTACTGTTATCTATTGCGATAGGCCTGGCCGGGCTGGCATTAAGCTAGGATTTATATTTGTGTGTTTTTAGCGCACGGACTAAAAAGTAGGTTTTGGACGCTACTAACGTAATAGACTGTATAGCTAATTTGCTATAGATCTACTAGATCTATAGGGATATTATATAGTAAATTTGCTACGTAATCCTATAATAGTTCTCTTCTTTATATATAATTTAGAACTAGTATTTACCTCTATTATTTATTATTACCTATTAATATATATAGTTAACTATATTACTACCTTATTAATAACTAACACTAATTAGTAGTTAAACTTTATAGTAACTACTACTATAAAATACTATAGATTAGTAAGGTTAATATAAAAAGAGGTAATTTTACTATTAATTATTTATAGTAGCCCTTATTAGTACACTAAGAATCCTATCTATAAATACCCTTATAGTAGGATTATACTATATATCTATTATATAAGTTAATTTATATTACCTAGTAGTTATATCTCTTAATATAGTAAAAGTAGTATATAAGAAAATAAAGACCTAAAGTACTTAAGCACGCTTATATCTTATTCCTCTAATATTTAAAAGAAGTAAGACTAGACCTTTTTATCTAGTTAGTTATTAACTAAGTAGTTATCTAATAATTATCTTACTTCCTCTAGTTATAGGTTTAAATCCTAATATAACTGCTATTACGTACGCCTAGCTAGCGTATAGCCCCACTATGTATATAGGGGCCTGCCTGTTAGGACCTATAGAACAGGATTTTCTAGCTAGCTAGAGAGCGTAAGAGCTGTAGCGCCTGCCTAAGAAGGGCCCACCAGATCAGAGTTTTCCAGCTAATAGGCTAATGCTAGTAGAGGCCAAGGAGCCAGCTAGAGAGCGTAAGAGCTAAAGAGGCCTGCCTAGAGGGGCAGGCTAGACGCCTAGAAAAAAGGGACAGGCCTAGAGCTAATTTAGGCAGGCCTCTAGTAAACCGGCTAGTTAGGAGTGCTAGGCAATTTGCCCTGTTAGGACGCTTACTTACTTTTACCTACCTAGAAATTTAGGGGTAAATTTCCTAAGAAGGAGGGTAATTATAAGGAAATAGAGACCTAGAGTACTAAAGCACGCTTATGTCTTATTCCTCTAATATTTAGAGGAAGTAAGACTAGATTTTTTTATCTAGTTAGTTATTAACTAAGTAGTTATCTTATATAGTGTAAATTTATAATATTTATATAAGTAAATTAACTTTATTACTATATAAGAAGTCTTTTTTTTAACTATAAAAAATACCTTACTTTATATACTAACTTACTAATAATTAGTAACTACTTTTTTATTACTTATTATTCTTTTTTTTATTATAAGCCTATAAAGCTTACTAACTTTCTTATTTTTTATATATCTTTTTTTAATTTTTTTATTCTTTAAGTTATTTTATATTACTAACGTAATAGCCTTTATTACCTATAAGCTTACTATAAGCCTTTCTTTTTTAAGTTTTTTATTTAACTATAAGTTTTTATAATTACTTATACTACTAGTAGTAAATCCTCTAATAGACGTATACGCCTTTTAATAATAGTTAAGAGAAACGCCTGTAACTTAGAGGTAGTTAGGCTAATAGAAGGTAATTATAAGTAAGTAACTAAGATAAGTAACTTTAATAAGCTAGTAGGTAGCGCTTATAGTAAGGCTAAAGCTTAAGAATAAAGAGGAAATTACTATAAGTACGTATTACTACCTAATACTACTAAGTAAGTAGAGGTAATTATAAGTATATATTAAGTGCCTAAAGGGCTTAAGGTATATATTCTAATTAACTAAAAGTAAAAAGACTATATTACTAAGTTACTATTAGACCTTATAGTTACTAAGTAGAGGAATATACTTACTATAATAGCTATATTTAGTATTACTAAGTATAAGCACTATAACTATTAATATAAAATACTTTAGGTAAAAGCATAATTTGACTTTAAAGAATAGTTAATTAATAATTTTACTTTATTACTATATAAAGTAACTAAAAAGCTATATAACTACCTTACTAGCTATAGAGTATAGATTAATTAGGTAAAGAACTTTATAGTTATATTACACCTTTACTAAGCTATATAAGATAACTAATAAATTATATAAGATAAAAAGATAGTAGTAACTACCTTATCTAAGATTAAAGGCTTTAAAGGATAATTAGTATATACTAAATTCTATAAGAAGATTACTAATATAGTAGTGTTACCCTTAAAGGTAATTACTATAGTAAAAGCAGCTAAATAGGCTGCTGCCTGTAATCTACTAGCTATTACCTAAGTAACCTCCTATAATAAACTATTATTTACTTCTCCCCCTGCCTTATTACTATAGAAATCTTAAATAATAGTAGTAATTTATAGGCCTTAAGTTTAATTACGTAGCCTAATAGAGAAGCTTATAACAATACCTATAGCGCCTACTATAGTAGTAATACAGTAAGATAGCTTAATACTATGTTAATTAATAGACTTAATAGAATTCTACACTAATAATCTAGGTTTAATATATAGTAGCAGCCTATATAAAACTATTAACTTAAAATTACTATTTTTCTATAACCTTTACGTCTATATAGGTATCTTATAAAGCCACTATAGTATAGTAGTAATAGTAATACTTAAATAGAAGCTATATAAGTATTACACTATCTTATTACTTAGTTATTTTAATATCAGACCAGTCCTTACTGCAGGATTCCTGCGCAGTATAAGTAACTACCTATAATAGTACCTTATATAATAAAGATTATTATAAGTAGTTACTTACTTACTGCTATAGTATACCTAAATACTTTATAGCTATTCTTAATTTACTTTCTACTTTTAGTAGCCTTTATATATAACTATATAATAGTATAGTAAATTTACTTTTTTACTATAACCTATAGTTATAAATTATTACTATTAATAATAGTAGTAATAATTAATATTAGGTTAACTATAAGTATAATAGCTAGTATAGCTATAAGGTAGACCTCTAGAGATAGTAAGCCTATTTATAAGGCCCTCTATAAGTAACTAGTAGTAAAACACTACCTAACAGTAACCTGTCTAAGAAGTGCTTTCTCTATAGTAAATTAGGCTATTAGTTAACTAAGTATATAAAGGAGAAGTAATAAGCCTTCTTTATAAGGTATAAAAGTATATACTTTATATAAGCTTTATAAGCTACCTTTAGCTACTTTCTAATTAACTATAAAAGGAATAAGCTACTTTATCTTAAAGAAGTAAGTAATAATAAAGAAGTCTATATATTAAATAGTAAAAACTATAAATTTACTATACTTTTTATATTAACTATATACTTTAGTAAGTAGTTAATTAACAGTCTATTAACTTATAAAAAACTATATAACTAAGTAACTATTTATACTATTACTTATAAAAACCTATATTAAGAAGTATTACTTACTCTAACTATAAAAAGAAGTAATATCTCTATATTTGATAACTACTATTTAGTATTAACCTTTTAAGGTATTAGATCTAACACTAGCGTAGCTAAAATATCTATAGCTAGCTAATAGTAGTACTTTACCTTTAAAAAGCACCTTAGTAAGGGGATCTTACTAGATACTACCTACACTAGTAAAGTAATTATTTACTATAGTAGTAGAGATAACTATAAATCCCTTAACGTAATCTATATACTAACACTAATTAGTAAGCTTATTTTCTATATAATAATAAGTAATACCTTATGTCTCTTTTACCTATAAGATAGAGATTACTATAGTGTAAAATTTAATAACCTCCCTTACTACGCTTAAAGAAATTAATAAGTATTACTACTACTACTAACTTAATGTAAAAGCGCCTAGCTACTTTAAGTTTATACTATATAATAACTATAAGTTTAACTATAAAATTATTATTAATATAATATACTTAGATAGTAATAAGCCTATACTTTATATAGTTAACTTAGCTACTACGTTTAATATAGTAAGATTCTTATGTTTAGTTACTATAGAGTATATATAAGAAGCACTATAGATATACTAAATTAATATATATTTTAGCCTACTTAATTAGATTACTACTAACGCTAGCCTAAACTTTTATATAGCTAAGTTTAAACATACTACCTATACGTTATTTATTAAGGTTAATAAAGTGCTTATTAAGGCCTATTAATCTATTAGTAAGGTTAAATAATACTATACTACCTTTTACTATATATATAAGATTATTTATACTAATAGTAACTATAAACCTAAAGTTACTTTTTAATTAGCTATAAAAGCTATTAATAATACTACTGGCCCTAATAGCCTTATACTAACCTTACTTACTTTTAGTGTATACCCCTATATTATAGATAATTTACTACCTACCCTTTTTATTATATAGCATACTAAAGTAGTAAAAAAGGCTATTAACGTAGTATAGTAAATCTATACTAAGAGATAAGTATGTAATATACTAGTAATATATAATAGCCTAAATACTACAGTTACTACTATATTACTACTTTATTTATATACCTATATATAGTATAAAAAAGATAGTTAGTAAGGCTTATTTTACTTACTTACTAATAATAGTACTACTTATACTATTAAACTACCTTATAGCCTATATACTTTTTATATTACTATAGTAAAGCTATATTATATAGCGTAAGAAGAAGCCTAATTAGTACTACTACTAGTAATAGCTAAAGAAGGTAATAATCCTATATAAGTATAAGAGAAAGAACCTATAGTAATTAGTAAACCTATAAAAGAAATATATAATACTATTATTATTAATAATAAGCTACCCCTATAGTAAGGGCGTAGCTACTTATAAAAGAACCTAATTACTACCTTTTTTTTATAAAATACACCTTACTATTAACCTTTTTAATATATACCTTACTATAAAAAAGCAAGCTAACTATATATATACTATTAAACTATATAAAAAAGGTATTATTACTATACCTAGTAAGCTCTTTAAAGAATCTAATAAGGTAAAAGTAAAAGCCTTTATTAACTATAGTGTATTTTATATTAATACTTATAATAAGAACACGTATAGTAATATATAGATCTTTAAATTATATATAGTATATAAGGTTAAAAAGAAAAATAAGTAACTATATAAGAAGTTATAGTTACTTCTTTAAGGTTATACTAATAATAGTAAGGAGATAATTCTAATATAGTTACTTATAATTTAATAAATAGCCTAGTAACTAATCCTTACTTTTACTACTTTACTTTTATAATAAGGATTTTACCTTTAGCTATATAATATTACCTAGGCGTATACCTAATTAGCTACACTACTTAACTATATTATTCTTAAAAGACTTCTTATATAAATCTAACACCTTTACTTAAGTAACTTTATTATAAAGGTAATAAAGCTGCTTTATAGTATTACTAAGACAGGTAACTACTAGTAAGCTATATATAACTACTTTTATAAAGAGAATCTTTAGATAGATTTATTAATCTTCAACCTCTACTTACTTATTTTATTACCTAATAATAAGGATTTTAGCCTTATTAGTATATAAATAAATAATATAATTAGCCTTATAGATAATAAATTCTCTACTTATAATCAGAAAGAGCTTAAAAAAGCTACTTTTACTATAAAGCTAAAGTAGTTATTAACTGTCAATAATTCTATTACCTTAATAGTAG
>NW_007361299.1:0-10716 GCF_000149035.1 Colletotrichum graminicola M1.001
GATATATCCTATAGAAGTAAGAATATAGAATAAAGGGGAATAGAAATACTTATACCTAGGGTGGGTAAATAGAAGATATAAGGATATGTAGTTAAAGAGAGTATAGTAGTTAGATTATTAACTATTTGCTTGCTTAGAGAGAGAAAGAAAGAAGACTAGAAAACAGGAAGAATTCTAGCTCTTATATAGCCATACTCAGCTTACTAGAATATTCTATACTTACGTAAGCTGCTTATAAATTAACCCTTAGTTACGTAACTTAATAACCTTAAGTAAATAACCCTAACTTAAAGTAGTAACCTTATAGAAAAGATAGAAGTAGAAGGTAAGATCTTAGACATTCTAGTACCTTCTCTAATCTTCTGTTTATTACGTAATTAGACATACATACGTAATTAATATATATATTAATCTACTATATTAGTAGATTATATATATATATATCTTATATATAGATAACCTCTATAATAAAGGAAATATAAGATAAAGAAGTATAAGAATATTAGAGATATTCTTACTTCTAACACTTACTAAGATATCCTAGCGATTACTACAGCTACAGCAATTTCTTAGCAAGCAGTAAGTTTGTCTGTAGTTAACGCGTAGTAATAGTCTGTAACTTTAGGCTGTAATAGCTTTATAAGGAGTTTCTTATAGCTTAGGTAATTCTTAGACGTAACTTCTAGGTTAATATATACCTAGAGGTTAAGTCGCTTTACTTTTACCTTAATTATATTAATCTATATAGACTAGTTACTATACGCTTATAGGATAGTTACCTTATTATTATTATTCTTATTAGATATTATAATAGTATTTATTAATAGATAGGTATATTAGTTATTATAGACGTATATATTAGACTATTAATTATAAAATAGTAGGGATTATAATAGTTAATTAATTATATAATATATAGATCTAGTTAAGAACCTCTAGAACTATAGAAACTCCCCTATTTTTAGGTAGGGAAATCCTAGACTAATCCTAGCTATTTAATTAGTGAATTACCCCTTTAAAGTAGGGCTAATTTACTGTCTATTTCCTAACAATTTGCTGTAGGGCAACTATGTATTTACTAGTTAATTTATATGTAATTCTGCTATATTTAACAATAGAAATTCCCCTTTTTCTTAGTTAGGAAATCCTAGGCTAATCCTAGCTATTTAATTAGTGGATTAACCCTTTTAAGTGGAGCTAATTTACTACCTATTCCCTAATAATTTACTATAAGGTAACTATATATTTAGTAGCTAATTTATATATACTTTTACTATATTTAATACACCTTCTTAGCGCTAGTAATATAGTTAATTACTATAGCGCCTATACTAAATATCCTTTACTTATAGCCTATTTATTTATTAATTACCTTTGAATATCTTATACGCTTTTCTTTTTTATCTAGTAGTAAAGCTTTACTTTATTATTAGCTAATTTGTACTATTAATCTACTTTAAAGCGTATATATTAGTTACTTATATTTAGTAAAGCTATAAAACTAGTAAATTATAGCGCTTTAAGTGCCTTTATTAATCTATTAGCTATTAACTTAGTAGACTTCTTATATTTAATAGTAATCTAATTTACTACTACTTTTTAGTATAGCTAATATTTATAAATAATTATATACTATAGCTATATCTATAGTTAAATAAGGTTTTTAGTAATAAGCCTAATAGTCTAAGTATTATTATAGCTAATATAAATAGTTAGTAGCTATTTAGTAGCTATCTGCTTATTAAGTAATAATTTAGTTCCTAGTTATATTAATAGTTAAATACCTATTATAGTAATTAATCTACTAGTAAAAAGCGCCTCCTTTATAGTAGATAATAAGGCTAGTAATTTAGCCTTAGTAGTTAACGTTATTCCTATATCTTACTTATTAGCTTACTAAGAGATAAGCCCTTTAAATAGCTTTAGTATATATACTTATAACTTATAATAGTTTAGTAAGTTATTAGGAAATAAAGCGTCTAAGGTAACCTCTAACGTATTATTATTACTACCTAGCGTTACTTTATATTAAAGGTAATAGTGTTAAATTTAATAGAGATATCTAAGTATATAATTTATAGCCTTTTAGTAATCTAGATTTAGGTTATAGTTAAAGCAGGCAAGCTAGCTAGCTATAAGGGTAATATCTAGCTAAGTTATTACTACTATATAAAGAATTATTTTTATCTTTTTTTAATATTAGTTAACTTTTTATAATAAGGCTATATATTTACTAAGTAGTAGCCTAGCCTTTACTCTAAGTAATATTTTATTATAGTTTTTACTTAGTAGCAGTAGTTTAGTTATTTTATTCTTATATACTACTTATAAAAGCTAAAAGTAATAGCTACTTTAGTTATAAATTACTTTAAGACTAAGGAACTATTATAAGAAGTCTCTACCTTTAAGGTAGTATTATTACTAAAAGACTACTATCTTACTATTTACTTACGCTTTATTTATATAGTAATAGGCTAGTATATAGTTATTAATATAGAAAAAAATATAATATAATCTTTTTTCTAATAGTAATTCTTACTAAGCACTTAGTAAAAGCCTTATATAGTAAGCCTTTTTTTAAAGTCCTTTTACTATAATTATTATAGGATAATAGATAGCTAAACTTTAGATCTACTTTACAGCCTTGCCGGTAGAAGTATTAATTAGGCTAATATCCTGCTAACTAGTAGGCTTAGTAGGTGCCCTACTTATCCCTACCTGTTAGCAGGATATAAGATAGCCGCTGCTAGCTATAGCCTAGCTCCTAGAGAGTTAACTAATCTATTACCTATCTAACTATATTAAGTAGTAGCATAACTACGTTATAATCTATAGATAATTAACCCTCTACTACTGTTAACTTAACAAGAGGTAAATATACTATCTACTATCTAAGAGCTATTTAATTATTTATCTTAGAGGTAACTAATTAGAAGCCTATATTTCTTTACTAGCTAGTTACTAATATACGCCTACTAGTAGAGCTTCTTACCTACTAGCCTAGCTATTATCACTAGACCTCCTAATCTAGCTAGAGCTACTATCCCTCTAGCTAATTACCTTACTTTTACTATCCTTTTTTTTATTCTTTTTTACCTTCTTTTTTACTTATTAATCTATTAAATTATCATAGGACAATATTAACTAGACTACAGGGAATCTACCTATAGACAGCTAGTAGCAGCTAGCTATATAAGCTATAAGGTTAGTAAAGTGTCTTAGGAAGTAGGAGGTATTTAGTAAGCAAAAGCCTAGTAAATCGCAAGAGAATAGTTCTCTAAGATTTAGCTTCTATATAATATAAGACCTATTATCTAATACTTCTTTTAGTATTATAACAGTTTATTATAATTCTAAATCTTCTCTTTATAAGGTTAAGCACTATAATAGCTAAATAAGAGGGAGAATAAATATTACCTCTAGGGGAATAGGTTATAGAAACGTCCCTAGAAGTAAAGTAAAAGCTATAAGAGGCCTTAGAATAGAGGGTTATAGAGCTAAAACGTGCTACCTAAGACTAACCTAGTAATAAAAAGAAGTAGCGCTATTAATAAAACTCTAGTAAGTCTAGGTTAAGTTCTAACTAAGACTTTAATTATAAGGAAATTTAAAAACTTTACTTATATTTAAGCTTATATACTTAGGAAGCTTAGATTAATAAATTAAAAGCGGCTTTTTAGACTACTTCTAAGAAATTTTAAAAACTATATAAGTAAATCTTACTAGTATAGGCCTATATAAATAATAAGTATAAAGTTTACTAAGATTAATATCTTAATTTACTTATAAATAAAAAGTAACCTCTAGCTAAAGATTATAATTATTTCTTAAAATAAATAAAAACGCTACTTTAGGATATAGTCTATTAAGAGCTAAATATTATAAAATTAATTATATTAGCCTAATAAAAAAAGAATTAAGATCTAAAGTAGTTTTATACCTACTTTAACTTCTTAAAAAAGAAATTTATATTAAAACTAAAAAAAGAATACGCTTTAGAGTTTCTTTACTAGCTTACTAATAAACTTTAAGAGATAATTTAATAAAATATACTAAAGTTACTAAAAACTTATATAGAAATAGTAAGTATATCTTAATAAGTATAAAGAACTCTTTATAAGAATAAGTCTAGTGTGTTAAGTAAGTAAAATAAAAAGAAAATAATAAGAAAACGCTAGTATAATATAGATATAGTAAAGTCTAGTATCTCTTATAAAAAGTTTAAAGTTAATTAAGATAAGTAAGATATTACTTACTATAATTATAATTAGAAAATATATATCTTACTAAATTACCTAGAACTAAGGAAGCTAAGGAATTCTTTATATAAAGGTAAGGCTAAGCCCTAAGAGGCCTTAGCACTACCTATTGTTAGTAGAAAGTTAGGAAAAAATATAGGGGTAAAGTAATCCTTATAGCTTTACTTCTAGAGGAAGTAAGGACTACTTTTTATTTCTACACTAAGATATAGGTAGAAAGTAAAAAAGATATAGTAGACACTTTTACTAATCTAGACTTAGGTGTAAAATATAACTTAGTGTCTTATAAATTTATTAAGAAAGACCTAATAGAACAGGCTAAGTAAATAGCTCTATTATTAGAAGCTATAAGTAAAATAGTAATACTAATATATAAGGTATATAAAGTACTAATTACTATTACTAATAACTAAGGGACTATAAAAAGATTTATAAGATCTTATATAGTAATAAATTAAGATCTTTATAAAGATAGTAGCCTTATTTTACTATTAATAATAATAATCTAAGACCTTAATATCTTCCGAAAAAAGGACTATAGTTAGTAGTTTAAAATAATAATATAAAAGACTTAAAAGGTCTTAGAAAGCTATAGATTTATAAAGAAATTATAGTTTACGTCTAAGATCTTTATAGTAGTAGTAGTCCTTAAGCTTATTTCCTTACTAGATAAAGAAGAGCCTAAAGACCTAAAGATACTAATAGAAATCCTAAAGGAATTATTATTAATAAAGGATATACTAAAGCTAGTAAATATATAAATCTTACTATAGTATAAAGATATTAACTATAAGATTAATCTTATTAAAAAGACTATACCCCTATAAGGGCTAATTTACCCTCTTTTACTAAGGGAACTATAAACCCTTAAGGGTTATATTAATAAGAATATTAGGCTAGGTAGGATATAGCTATTATAAAGTTTAGCTAAGGCACTAGTTTTATTTATACTAAAGAAGGACAGCTCCTTATAACTCTATATTAATTACTAAGGTCTTAATAAGATTATAGTTAAGAATTAATACCTTTTACCTCTAATTTTAGAGATCCTTAACTATATAATAGAAGTAAAATACTTCTTAAAAATTAATATTAATAAGGTATGTTACTAAATCTAGATTACTAAGGGAGATAAATAGAAAACAGCTTTTTAAATAAGATATAGTCTATATAAATATTTAGTCCTACCTTTTAGCCTAATAAATACCCCTATAATATTTAAGAATTATATATATCTTACCTTAGAGGGACTAGTAGATAATATTTATATTTACTTCTTAGATAATATCCTAATTTTCTCTAAGGATAAGGAATTATATACTTAGCACCTTCTATAGGTTCTAGAACGCCTATAAACAGCAGGTCTATACGCTAATCCTAAGAAGTGTAAGTTCTATAAGTTAGAAGTAGAATTCCTAAGGTTTTACCTATTAAATAAAGAGGTTTTAATAGATCCTTATTAGGTAGACGTAATTATAAACTAGCTAAAACCCTAGACCTTCTAAGACGTTTAGGTGTTTCTAGGCTTCTATAACTTCTATAGAAGATTTATTAGGGGTTACTTACGTATAGCTAAACCTCTTATAGACTTACTAAAGGGAAGTAAGGATAAGAAGAAGGTAGGAACGCTAACTTTTAGATAAAGGGAACGTATAGTATTTAGAAGTCTACGTTTAGCCTTCTAATTAGCACTATTACTTTACTATTTTAACCTTAAAAAACTAATATAGATTAAGATAGATATGTTAAGATATATAGCTGTAGGGATCTTATTATAAATAGGTAATAAAGGGCTTTAGTATCCTATAGCTTTCTTAATATAGTCTAATAGGTAATAGGTTAGTTAACTCTCTAGGAGCTAGAAGCTAGGAGCTACGGCTAGTAACAGCTGGGGCACCTACTAGGCCTACCGGTCGGCAGGATATTAGCCTAAGCGATAGATCTACTAGCAAGGCCGTAAAGTGGATCTAAAGGTCGGCCGCCTATTGTCCTATAATATTTCTAGTCTAGAAAGCTATAGGGAGTAAAGCTTAACTATAGTACGCTAGATTAGGAGATACTAGTAATTATAGAGTTATTTAAAACATAGCAACACTATATTAATAAGGTAATAATACCTATAGAAGTCCTAACTAATTATTAAAACTTAAAATAGTTTATATTATAACTAAAGTTAAATAGTAAATAAGTAAGGTAGTATATATACCTAGCACTATTTAACTTTACTATTAACTATTAGTAAGAGAAGAATAACCTTACTAATAGGCTATTAAGATAACTAGACTACTATAAAGAAAAGTAACTAAATATAGACCTTATTAGTGCCCTTTAGTCTAAAATTCCCTTATAAAGGGATACCTTATCCTAGACAAAAGTCTAAGGTTTAACCTAAGTTTAAGTTACTACGTGTAGATAAGCTAAACTAGCTATAGTAAAGGAATAGGTCTATAATAATTCTCTATTAAATAAGCTTTTAGAGACTATATAGTAGCTATAGGAAATAGACACTAAGATAAAACGTGTCTAAAAGCAGCTAGAGCAGCAGATAGCTAATAAGAACTAGTTATTAAGACTAAAGAACTTAGTCTACTATAATAATAAAGTATGTATCCTAGAAGAAATTAGCGTTTAGTAAGAGATACTTTTTTTATACTATAATAATACGCTAGTAGAACACTTTAGAAGAGATAAAATAATTAACCTTATCTAGAGGAAGTTCTAGTAAAGAGGTCTTACTAAAGATATTAAAGACTATATTAAAGGATATAGTATATATCTAGAGATAAAAGCCTAACTATACTATCTTTATAAAAGACTATAATTACTACTATTTTTTTTTAACTATTTAAAGAAATATTAATAAACTTTATTATAGGACTACTACTAGTATAGTATATAAGGTAAGAGGTAGACGTTATCTTAGTAATTATAGACCGTTTTATAAAGTTCTACTTATATACTATAGTAAGTACTTATATTAATATAGTAGAACTAGCTAAAATTATTTATAAAAGAGTAAAGTTAAAATTTAAAGCTTTAAAAGGAATTATAACTAATAAAGAGTTAGTTTTTATAAGTAAGTTTTAGTCTTTATTATACTACTACTTTAAGATAAATTAAAGGCTTTTTATAGCCTTTTATCTATAGACTAATAGGTAAATAGAGGTAGTAAATAAGGTAGTAAAAAACTATCTTAGATACTTTATAATAAGTAAAAAGAACTACTAGCTATCCTTACTAGACTTAGTAAAGTTTATAGTAAATAACGCTAAAAGTGTAATAATAGAGATATCTCTTTTTTATACTTTACTAGGGTATAACCTAGAGATATATATAGACTTTAAGGGTAAAGTCTAAAAGGGAGAGGTCTAAGGCGTATAGAACTACCTATAGAAATTAGCTTAAGTAAAAGCAGACTTAACGTCTTAATAGTAATAAGTAGTAAAAAGGTAAGTAAAAAGCTATAATAACTACTATTAATTAATAGGTTTTAACTAAGGTTAACTAGTAATATTATTAGTAAAAAACCTTAGGTTTAAGGTAATAAAATAAAAGCTAGCTCTAAGGTTTATAAGACTATTTTAAGTACTATAAAAAGTAAGCTAGTAAGCTTATAGACTAGCGCTACTAAAGAAGTATATAAGGATATATAATATATTCTATATAAGTCTTTTAAAACCCTAGGTTAGTAATAAAGGGAATAATAAACCCCTACTTATACTAGACCTAAAGGGAGATAAGAAGTAAGAAGAACTAGACTATATTATTAACTTAAGATAAACTAAAGATAGTAAATATCTCCTAATTAGGTAGACTAAGTAGCCCTCTAAATATAACTCTTAGGTTAGTAAGAGAGACTTAGTTAATAGCTAAAAGGCCTTAAGTAACTATAAAAAAGCATAATAAAAAAGGCCTAAAGAGTAAAATAAAAGCGTAAAACTAAAGTAATTAGGTACTAAAAGGTCTAGGCTAACTTAGCTAAAAAATATAGACTACTATATAACTATTCTAAGAATAAATAATAAGAAAGGTATAGTATAAGTAAAAACTAAGTAAAAAGGTATTAACAATCTACTAATTCTAAGTAATAACGTAAACTAAACCTAAGCCTAATTATTAGGCTAGAAATAAATAAAAGTAGGCTAATATCTATAGGTTATAGCGTTAATATAGTTATAAAGGTCTACTAAAAAGCGTATAAAAAGGCGCTAAGTTACTAACTTAGTGGCGTTTTAATAAACTAAATAGACTAGGTTATTATAGACCTTTTACTTAAATAACTACTAAGATATATAACCTTAGTTACTAAGAAGAAGATATAGATTTTAACACTAGTCTTACTAAAATTAGTAAGTATAATAATAAAGAAAACTAGCTATATACTATATAATAAATAGCTATTTATATTAGGTTACTTAGGATTTAGGTAATATATTATAACTAAATAAAGTAATAAGTGCTAACTAAGGAGTTAGGCTTTTAGGAGTTATCCTAGAGGGAAAGGTTAGTAAAAGATCTATAAAAAAAAGTAAGTAGATTATATAGCCTTAAGGTGCTTAGACGTAAAATTAGTAAAGTTATAATAGTAATTAATATTAAGATTAGTAAAAACGTTAATAAGCTTTACTAAAATAGTAAATAACTCCTTATAAATATCTTTAGTTTCCTTATGTTAAACTATTATATATAAAGAGTTAAAAATAAATAATATATCTTAGTAATTACTTAGGATAGTAAGAGAACACTAGAGGACTATATTAGTGTTTAGTTAATAAATTAGCTATAGGAACCTATAGAAGCGTAACTAGTGCCTTACTAGTTATACTAAACGTAATAAAAAGAACTATCTAAAGTAAAGATATACTTAATAATTAGAGAAAAGTTAATAAGGGTTTTACTTTTACTATAGGTCTTTACTATAGTATAAAAGCAGTATATATAAAGCTAACTAGTAGTATAAGCTTACTTAGGATAAAGATTAGAGATTTACTTAGGTTCCTCTAGCTTATTACTAGGCTCTTAAGAACTATTTCTACTATTATTATTATTAGGCTTAAGGCTAAGGCCTTACTCCTTATTATTATTAAGGAGAGGTAAGGTAAAAGTATATAGTTTACTACTAAAAGGAGAAGAAGGTAGAGGTATATCTTTATAATTAGGACGTCCTTTATTATTATTATTATAAAGATTACTATAGTTAGCTATATTACCTTTAGATAATAAACTCTCTTAAAAATAAAGCGTTAACTAACTTAAATCCCCTAAAAATAGTTAAGTAAAGAATAAACTTATAGGAGTAGCTAAAGATTAACTATAAGCGTAGTATATAGTATAATAGTAATAATAAGCTAACGCCTTAGCTAGCTATTATATAGTATAAGCCTAGTAACACTTAGAGTTCTAAACTACTTAATAAAGGTTAAATTAGTAACTTATTATTATAAAATAGACTAAAGGTTAGTAAGAGACTAAAGTAACCTAAAATAAAATTAGAAAATAAAAAATAATAACTATAACTAAGGTATTATAAATAAGAAATTATTAAGGTATAGTAGTTATAAAGGTAAAAGTTATAAGAATAGCTAGTAACTAAGATATAAATAAATAAAATAAGAAAGAAAGTAAAAAAAAAAATATAAACTATAGTAAGTAACTAAGGTTAGTATATAGACTATTTAGTAAATCCTTAGATATTAAAAACTAATAGACCTAAAAGACCTTACTAATAAGACCTAGAAACCCTGCTTACTTAAACCTAGGAAGCCACTAGCTACATAAGGACAAGTGGCTTAAGAGGGGGCGTAATTATTATAGGGTAATGTTAACTAGACTATAGGGAATCTACCTACAGGCAGCTAGTAGCAGCTAGCTATACAAGCTATAAGGTTAGTAAAGTGTCTTAGGAAGTAGGGGGTATTTAGTAGGCAAAAGCCTAGTGAATCGCAGGAGAATAGTTCTCTAAGATTTAGCTTCTATGTAATACAAGACCTATTATCTAACACTTCTTCTAGTATTATAACAGTCTATTATATAAATCTACTACTACTAAAGCTACTATTAATTAAAGAGCTTAAGAGATAATAATAGTAAAGTTACTAGCTTAAGCCTTACTAGAAGTATAATACTAGATTTCTTTTATAATCTATACTTTTTTACTATATATATAAATAACTACACTTATTACTACTAACTTTACTATTAAGACTTTATATCTTAGAACATCCTCTTCTACTATTTACTAAACTATAAGCCCTTATTACTATTACCTACTTAAGCCTTATTATCCTTATTAACTTTACTATTACTACTATTAATCTTAATAATCTTCTTACTACCAGAGAGTTAAAAAAATACAATACAAATAAAATACAATACAAATACATGTATTTGTATTTTTTTTCTAACACAATACAATACATGTATTTGTATTTGTATTTTTTACTTTACACAATACAAT
>NW_007361300.1:0-10591 GCF_000149035.1 Colletotrichum graminicola M1.001
TATAATATTATTTATTAATAGATAAGTACATTAGTCACTATAGATATATATATTAGGCTATTAATTATTAGATTATAGAGACTATAATAGTAAGTTATTTAATTATATATTATATTAGTATATTATAACTACAGTAAAACTTTATAAGAATATAGAAATCTTACTATTTCTAAGTTAAGAAGTTCTAGGTTATTTCTAGCTATTTAGTTAGTAGAAATTACCTTAAAAGTAAGGCTTTTTTACTACCTATTCTCTAATAATTAACTATAAGGTAACTATATATTTACTAGTTAATCTATATATAATTCTACTATATTTAACACTAGTTACTATATAATTATAAGATAGTTACCTTATTATTATTATTTTTATTACTTATTATAATAGTATTAATTAATAAAAATATATATTAGTTATTTTAAATATATATTAGACTATTAATTATTAAATTATAAGAATTATAATAGTTAATTAATTAACTAAATTATATATAAGTATATTCCTATAACTATAGTAAAAATCTATAAGAAATAGAGAAATCCCCTTATTTCTAGGTTAGAGAATTCTAGGTTATTCCTAGCTATTTAGCTAGTAGAAATCACCCTAAAAGTAGGGTGATTTCACTACCTATTCCCTAGTAATTTACTATAGGGCAACTATCTATTTACTAGTTAATTTATATTGTATTCTACTATATTTAATAGTAATATTATAGTAAGGTAAGGTATTTATAATTACTAAGATCTAATTAGTAGTCTTATATACTTTAACCTATATTACTAAGGGGGTATATCTTAACTCCTTTATTAATAATAAGAACTATTTACTAGTATTCTTTACTAAATACTACTTAACTTAAATACCTATAAAGAGGGCTTTTTCTTAGTTTATTATCTATTTCTCTAGCTTTTTTATATTATTAACCTTATAGTCTATTACCTTCTTTATAATCTTATTATATTTAGTAATACCTAACTCTCTAGCCTTAATATAAAGATATAGGTAGTGTACTACGCCTGTTAATAGACTATTCTAGTATTACTAAAAGATTAATTAGTTTAGGCACTAAGTGCCTAAAATACACTACATATAGCCTTATAAAGGGTAACTAGGCTAACTCCTTATACTTAACCTATAGTATATTTACTTTACTTTTTAGATTCTTTATTTATATATATATTATTCTCTTACTATTTTAACACTTAGTAATAAGCTTTAGATTAAGAAATAAGTAAATGTATAAAATAAGCTTCTTAATAGCCTTATACTTAGCCTTATACTTATGTTAACACTAGGTATATATCTTTTTATTATACTCTAGTTACTTAATGCTTTTATTATTAAAATAGGCTAACTTAATTACCTAGGTAGCTGTTAGTAATAAAGATAGTAATCTATTCCCTATATTATTATAAATCTATTAAGTAACTACTAACTACTTTATTATATAGTTAGCTAGATTTAACTTATATAGCTGTCCCTTTATTAACTTTATTGTTTTTATTTTACTATTATTAGTAATTAATAGGTTAATTACTTTTTATAAGTTAACTACTAAGGCCTTTTACTTTATTTTAGATATTTAAAGGTACTAACTAGCTAGGCCTTTTAGTATAGTAGTAAGGTTATAGGTTTTGTTATTTATAATAAATATTAATATATATATTATATATACTATATATTACTTTAAATAATATTAATAAGTAACTTATAGATTAGACTATTAATTATTAAAGTATATAATTAATAGTAATAATCTTTATATTAATTCATTATTCTAATTATATATATATATATATATATTTATAACTATCTTTACTACCTATAGCTATTACTAATTAGCCTATTAAGAGGTAGATATTTAGAATATTATTTTCCCTTATGTTAGGTAGTAAAATCTATCTAGAAAATAACTAGTGTATTTAGAGTAATTACCTTACCTTACACTCTAGCGTATATGTTTTTTACCTACTATAATAAATATATAGTTACCTTATAGTAAATTATTAGAGAATTAGTAGTAGAATTACCTTACTTTTAAGGTAATTTCTACTAACTAAATAGCTAGGATTAACCTAGGATTTCCTAACTAAGAGATAAAAGTATTTCCTTATCTTTATAGATTTTTACTATAATAATACAATATATAATAAGGTAGATTAATCCTTATAGACTTATAGGCTAGCTACCTTAAGACGTAAGGGTTATAGATTAATTAGTAAAAAAGTAACCTCTAAAAGCCCTTAAGGTTAAAGAAAGATAATCCTAAAAAGATATCCTTATAAGACTAGTCTAGTAAAGCGTAAAAAGGTTATAAAGATTTATATAAGTAACCTACCTATACTACCTAAAATATATACTAACTTATATAATTATCTATTTATAAATAAGTTTTATTAAGCTAAAATAAATTACTTATAAAGTTATAAAGTAATAAGTAGTTAGTATAAAGTTAGTATTAATAACGCTAGTAATAACTAAACACTTAATTACTAATAGGTATATACTTATAAGTTAAATAAGTATAAATACCTTACTAAACATAAAGTAAGACTTATTATATAAAAGGACTAGTAAGTAAAAGACGTAATTTAAGATAACTATCTAGTAATATTAATAAAATAATTATTATTTAAAGCGCTTATTATAACATTAGCTAAGTTTAATCTTAAGCTAATCTAATTTAATATAGTTAATATATTTATATATACTAATATAAAAGAAATAGTATTTATAAAAATACTACTAAGGTATCTAAGTTATAATAATAAGAGGATTACTAAGCTACTAAAGGCCTTATATAGTCTAAGGTAGTTACTACTACTATAGTAAAAGCACCTTAAGAAAGAACTTTATAAACTTAGATTTATACTAGTTACTAGTAGGCTATACTACTAGTAAGAAAGTACTATTATATTCTTTTTTTATATTAATAATTACGTCTTTATATTCTTTAAGTTAGCCTAAAGTAAGGCTAAGAAAGTAATAAAAAGTAGAAAAAAAAGATACTACTTAAAAAGTAGTAATAAAATATAATAGTTTTTTAAAATAAAGGTTATATATAACTATAAGTACTAAAAGATCTAGCTATTATAACTAATATATATTAATAAGATCTTAAAGCTAATTAATAATAAAGTCTAACTACTACCTAATAATATACTATTAGGTAATAAGAAGCTACTACTATTAAAGTAAACTACTATAAACTTTAAGATAACTAAATACTAATATAAAGTTAGTTTAATTTTATATATAGTAGTAATAACTAAACTAGATATTATATTTACTACTAGCTAACTAGTATAATTTAATTAGAACCTATTAGTTATATATTGAAAGATATTAAATTCAACACTATAATACTTTTACTATATTAAGGGACTTTACTTTAAATTTAGGTTTAAAAATAAATTAATTATTATATCTAATATAAGCTTTATTAATAATTTGATTAATTAAAAGAGCTCTTAAGTATATATAATTAAGCAATTTAGAGGACTTATTTAATTAATTTTATATATTATAGTTTAATTAACTTATAAAAAAAGTAGAAAAGTAAAAGGAAGTAGTCTACTTATTATAATTATTTACTTACTATATAGGCATATTAGTATATACTTATAAGGTATAATATAATACTATCTAGAAATAATAAGCTACTTTTTACTATATAAATTATCTTTATAGTAAGCCTCCTTTATAATAATTCTACTATACTTATATAATATAGTTTAATATAATTAACTCTTATAATCCTTATAATTTAATAATTATTATTTCTAGATAACCTCTAGGGTCTATATCTTAGCTACCTAGTGAGGCCTATAAACATGTATTATGTTGCCCTGCCCTAGAAGAGCAGCCCCACTTAGCGCCAGTCCGCGGCCGCTTAAGAACCCAAGGCCCCACTTCTCGCCTAGACGGGTCGTTATCTTAGCCCGACGAGCACTCCGTCCGTCTGCATGAGGAAGGTCTCAGCCAGTAGTTCTTTTCTCACGTCTTGCTCGCAATGGGGTTAAGTAGCGTAATTCATATATGGACCTACATGGGGCGTCTACTGTGGGTTTTTGAAACGGCATGTTATGGGGAGACCAACCAGTTGGAACATCTTTTGCGGGGAGATTAGTATATAACGATGCTAGATATCTTATTGGAACCACTAACTGAGAATTTAATGCGAGATCGTTTTATTTGTTGAGACT
This sequence comes from Colletotrichum graminicola M1.001, assembly GCF_000149035.1. Taxonomy (NCBI): domain Eukaryota; kingdom Fungi; phylum Ascomycota; class Sordariomycetes; order Glomerellales; family Glomerellaceae; genus Colletotrichum; species Colletotrichum graminicola. The sequence goes on from NW_007361300.1 coordinate 4,206, forward strand.
GGCAGGCACTGTTGCTGACTTTCGAAAGCTTCCATAATGGCATCTGAACCGTTAGCTTCTCCCCTGCCTGGAAATTGCGCACTCACCACGGCAGGCAGCTTAAGACACTCCCCTGAGACTTGGAGCTTTCTTGTTGTTATTCTAGCCTCGATTTTGGCGTACAGGATCTGGAGCGACCGCAAGTTCAAACTGCCGCCTCTTATCAACCCTCTGCAGTCGTTTGACCTAACTGGGGCTGGCGTCAAGAAAGACTTCATCCAGAGGAGCAGCAAGCTGATCGACGAAGGGTCCAGGAGGTTTGGAGACCAACCGTATAGTCTCATGTCAGACGTCAGACACGTTATAATTCTGTCTCCGAAGCACGTCGACGAGATCTGGAACAACCCCAAGCTGAGCTTCTTGAAGAACACAGAAGACGTAGGGCAACTCTGGTAGAACTGCGGTGAGGCATACAGCAGACGCTAACCCGATTTACACAGGAATTTCATGCCTACCTTCCTGGTTTTGAGCCCTTCGGGGCAGGGCGGGCCATCCAGATTTTGATCATGGTTGCCAAGAAGCAGCTCACCAAATTCCTAGGTAACAGCGTTCCTTTAGAGAATCTTTGTGGGCTTTTGCTTAAATAAACGCGCAGTTAAGCTGATATCCTTCATGACAGCCAAGATAACTAAGCCACTCTCCGATGAGACCGCTTTCTCATTTCACACTGTCTTGGGCGACTCTCCAGGCAAGCCTTTTGCCGTTCCCAACTAAAATGATGTCCTGCTCCTAACTCTATTAGCGCAGAATGGCAAGAAGTAGGCCTCAGAAAGACCATTCTCAGCGTCGTCTCCAGGCTGTCGTCCCAGGTCTTCCTGGGAGCGGACATCTGCCGTAATCAAGCCTGGCTCAACACCACCGTCATGTACGCCGTTGACTCCTTCGTCGCAGCTAAGAGGCTCCGCATCTTCCCGAAGCCTCTCAGACAAGTCGTCCACTGGTTCCTGCCGGAGTGCCAGCGTGTCCGCAGCCACATCGACGAAGCCCGGTCCATCATACAACCAGTTATCGACGGCCAGGCCCGCAAGAAGCGCGAAGCCTCTTCACAGGGCCGTCCGGTCCCGACGTACGATAACGCCATCAAGTGGGGCAAGGAAGAGTCTGCAAGGTCAAAATACGACCCGGCGATCTACCAGCTCGCTCTGGCCGGTGCTGCCATCCACACGACGACTGACCTACTCTCCCATGTCATTCTTAACATCCTTAGCCATCCGGAGCTCATCCCTGCTCTCCAGGCCGAGATGATCGAGGTGCTCGGGAAGGAAGGATGGGCCAAGACATCGTTATATAACCTAAAGCTGATGGACAGCGTCATGAAGGAGACGCAGAGATTGAAGCCGGTTTCGCTAGGTAAGTCCCGGCCCGGATTGATTGTCGCCTTCAAGAAAAGAGATGAGAATCACATTATCATCTGTAAGAACGTAAAGCTGACACACGTCGCAGTGTCCATGGGACGCATTGCTGAGGCCGACGTCCACCTGTCAGACGGCACAGTCATCCCAAAGGGCATGAAGTGCGCGGTCGCCAACACCTCGAGGCACGACCCCGCCGTCTACGAGAGGCCAGACGAATTCGATGGCTACCGGTTCCTCAGAATGCGACGGACCCCGGGTAAAGAAAACCAGGCACATTTCGTCACCACCGGGCCGGACTCCCTCGGCTTCGGTCACGGGCAGCACGCCTGCCCCGGGCGCTTCTTCGCCGCAAACGAGGTCAAGATCGCCCTTTGCCACTTTCTCCTTAAGTACGAAGTCGAGCTGGCCCCTGGGTCGGACTCGTCGGTGCAGGTCCATGGCTTCAGCCTGAACTTCAACCGACAGGCGCGGATCAGGGTAAGGCGTCGCACCAAGGAGATTAATTTAGACGATTTGTAAGAGGAGTGGCCTGTTATGCGTCAGAAAACATCGTTTATAGAGCACGGCTTCTGTTAGAGAACTAGGCAAAAGCTACGCTACTTATACGTTTACAAAATAGAAGCCATACTTATCAAGGCGCTACTAAGTATCAACATTAGCTATTATTAAAATAAACCGAAATATTAGAATATTAAGTACAACAGTTTGTCTATTACTTATTAGGTTATAAGATATAGTTAGATGTTGTTAAAGTAGTCAATATCTTGTTATCTATATAGGATTATGTATTATGCTTTAATTAATATATAAGGAACTAGCTAACGTATAAAGGTTATTATTTTCTGTCTTTCTAATACAGATCGTCTTGCTCCCTAACACAGTCGCAAGTTCTTGCTATGTTCTATCTTAGCCAGTCAGACGGCAGAAACCAATTGTACGCCCTTATTTAATCAAAAGTTGACGGCTTTCTCCTTAGTGGCACGAAGTTCTCCTGAAGCAGAAAGTATGAGTATTTTGGCTTGTCCTCCTATACATCATGTGGGTTGCGCCTTTATTACGCTTTCAGCCTGACTTCTACTGCAGTGGTTGTTTAAGGATTTGGGCGCTCTGGCTAATGTTAAGAGATACCGCCGCCTAGCTTACTGTATAGTTTGAGACTTCTGTTGGAGTTCAGACAAGACTAGAGATACCTAGCAGATTCTGGTTGCTGACTAAGAACTATCTATAGCTCGTTGTGTCCACCCTGCTTTTGGTAATATCTGCGATTTGATGTAGGTTCTTGTTACTGCTAAATAAAGCCTGACGAACTATGTTGCGCCGTTTGAGTTTATTTGTGCCTTAAAGCAGAATCTTGAATGTTATTAGCACCTAATTTGTTAAGTGATTTACGTCTCTTTTAACAATCACTAGATTATTTAATTAAATAATTCACAATTTAGTAGGCTAAAGGATATCTTAAGTGACTTTTTTGCTACAGGCTCTTTTTTTAATTAGGTATAGTATGCTTAGAGGCTTACTGGGCATTTAAGTAGTATAATAATACTTAAGATTACATTACTACTGAGCTCTTAGCTCTAGGCAAAGCTAACATGCTTACTGATTACCTAAGCCGAATTGCCAAACGCCTTATGGCATTAAGCAAAATTTCAGAACTAATTACAATTATATCAGTTAAGTCTATTGTTGCATAGAAAGTTACAAAGCAATATTTTGCCCACTTCGGTTAAAGGAGTTAAGCTGCCTGTAAAGAGGGGATTCATTTCTATTATAGTTCAACCTTAGCCTTCGTTTCCCGCTTCAGTTCTGCCTAGCGGCTTGAATGTCCGTTCTAGAGCAACCAAAAAGCATAGGCAAAGCCTAACTACAGCCGATAATCAAATCGCTAAACAACACTGGTTTTCTAAGGCTTAGGGTTTAGTTGCTCTTAGTATAGACCTGTCAGTTAATAACAGATATGTTAGTCCAGGGTAGCAGTGCGATCCAGGAGATATAGATACCCTTCTAAGATAATCTTAATTAAATATAAGCTAGCGCTTTATTAAGAGTAACTAACCTAACTTTAGCCTTAAAGTTAGTTAGTTAACTTAAAGCTATTTATTACACTTTAGGTGCTAGAAAATAAAATATAAAATTTAATACCTTTCTTTATCTAAAGTAGAGGACTATTTTCCTTAAAATATGTAAGGAATTTCCTTAACTAATACTTTACTAATTAGCGTAATAATTCTCTAATAATAGTAAGGTAATTATCTAGTAATTCCTAAATAATTATTAGTCTTTTAGTAAGGAATTATTAGCTAATTATCTACTTTTTAGTTAGTAAATAGCTAGTATAATCTATAGCTATTAGCCTAACTAGGTAATAGTAAATTAGCTAAAAAAGAAATAATTTATTATATAATAACTACTTATATATAAATTACTTTTTATTTATAAATATATAATAATTTATAAGTAATAAATATAAAATAGTAGTATATAATAAATATTTAATAACTAACTTTTCTTATACTAAGCTACTATTATTTATTCTTTTAATTTACTATATATATAACTATATTATTACCTAAATAATTTTATAATATATATTATATATAAAAGAATTTATTATATACTTTTTACTTAATTATATTATTATTTAGTAATTAAGTAGCTTTTATAGTTACTTATAATAGTATTAAAGTCTATAAAAGTTATAAACAGCTTTAAGAGCTATTTTTTATTCTTATTATAAGTATCTTAGTATATAGTATTATTTAGTAACTAAATATAACGTACATAATAAGTAAGTGCACTAGACAAGCAAGCGCGCTACTAAACTATAACTATCTAACTATCTAACCTTTCCCTTTTATTCCTCTACTAATAATAATAAAATTAACTTATAATAAAGCCTAGGTACAGCTAGCTATCTAAGCGTATAAAAAAAATCTAAAACTTAGTATTAAGCTATAGTAAAGATATATAACGTTAGTTATAATTTAGTAATACGTTAATTAAAAAGTACACTATTATAACGTAATATTATACCTAACTTATAGAATTTAATAGAACTTAAAGAGAGGAAGCTAGTTAAGTTTATTCTTAACCTAGATTCCTAATTATTTCCTTTTTACCTTAGTAGTGTTAAAGAAATAGCTAATTAACTACTTACTAACTATAATACGCCTCTAGTTAGTAAGCGCTAGGCCTTAAACTTTATTAAATAAACACTAAAGCTCTAAACGTGTTTTTTTTATAAGTATAACTATAAAAAGGCTTAATATAAAGATCTAGATATAGTAAATATATAGTTTTACTTTATAGTAAATATAATTATAAAATATAGTATTATAAAGTCTAATATTTATAACTTTAATAAGACTAGCTTTATAATAAGCTAGATTATATCTAAAATAGTTATTATAAGCTCTAAAAGACGTTTAAATATAAAAATAGTATAGCCTAGAAATTAAGAATAGGTTATAGTTATTTAGGCTATTAGTTTATTTAGTTATAGCGTCCTACTATATATTATTATTAGAGGTAAAAATCTTCTTTTTACTTAGTATATAAAATCTAGTCTTTTACCTAACTAAGTTATTATAATATCTAAAAATAAATAAATAATAAATAAAAAAGGCTTAGATTAGCTTTAGTACTTTAATTAATATTTAAAGTTATATATAAAAAAAATATTACTTTTTTATTATTAATAAGTATAAAAGTTACTATTTTATAAACTTTAAGCTATATTATAAGAAAAATAATATTATTACTTTTTATATACTACCTTATTTATCTTATTTACTTTAGCCCTTAGATATTAGGTGTTTTAGGCTTTTAAAGCTAGCGTATAGTTAAAAAATTAAAGATAAGATATAATAAGTTAATACCTATATTATAAAGGATAACTTCTTTCTAGTATTTTATAACGCCTTTAAGTAAGCTTTTATAAAAGTAAATATTTAAGGAGGCTTTAAAGAGGTAAGGCTTATCCCTTTAAGTCTAAAAAGTATGCTATTAAAGCTAGATATTAAGTTATACACTCTAATACCTTTAGGATTCCTTTTAATAACACTACTAGCTTAGACTTCTTAGACACTATATAACGTAATAGAGATATCTTCTTAAAGAACTCTTATTAAGGATTACTTTATTAATTATTTAAATAGCTCCCTAATATATAGATTAATAGCTACTAAGTATATTCTTAAAGGAGCGTTAGGAATTATATATAAGAATACTTTATTAAAGGCTAAGGTTAAAACCCTTTATAAGGAGAATAACCTACTTAACTAATATAAAAAGGTAAAAAAAACTTATCTAAAGTAAGGAGGAAGTCTTAGTGTAGCTAATATATAGGATATTTAGTTATAGAGAGAGGTAATAACCTAGATTAAGGAGGAAACACGTTAGAGTAGTAGTTATAGATTAAGAATAGAAATAGGTAAATAGTAGTATAGCACCTATAGGAACGCTAGATATAATACGTAAATATACTAGTTTAATAAAGAAATATCTAAAGAATAGGATTCTAAGTAGTTTAAATTAATTTTATTATTTTATAGTTACTTCTTAGTTATATTTATAAGGTAGCTGTAATTAGGTGGCGTGCTTACTTATCTAGCGCGCTTACTTATTATATATATTACTTCTAACTATAGCGCTTAGTATAGTATAAGCTAGTACTTATATAAGTAATAAAGTTAGCCTAGCTACCATTTTAATATATTTTAATATCTCTTTATCCTTAGATATATTAACTACTTAAGTAGTAATAGTGCTTACTAGATCCTAAACTATAGCCTAGTAATAAAGGAGCACTATAATAAGATAACTAACACCTAATATAACTAAGTCTATACTAGTAGATAAGTAGTATACTATTAACTTAAGTAAGCTATTAAAGAAAGAGCTGAGGGCCTTTCTAGAGAAAAAGTAAAAAAGGTAAAAAAAAGAAAATAATTAATTAAATTAAGGTCTTTTAAAGTAGTATATTTTATAAAAGAT
>NW_007361301.1:0-10582 GCF_000149035.1 Colletotrichum graminicola M1.001
ATTACGTTTTTAAGCTTTTTAGCTACTAGGCAGTATCTAGGCTATTTATAGTAATTTTCCTTTACTTTAGAAAGTTACTAGTATTAAGATATTTAACTATTTAATAGTAAAGCTAATCTATAGTCACGTGATTTACTATTACGTAACTTACCTTAGCGGCTTACTTACACTACTATAAATATTTATAGTAATAACTTCTTCTTCTTTTTCCTATTATCTATCTTAATAAGTAACTAGTAGTTAATTAAACTATTACTGCTTTATAATTACGATCCCTATAATACTAATAGTATACTTAATTTATAACACTTCTTAACTAGATTATTCTTATAAGACTTCTTATATAAATCTACTATATTTAGCTTAGTAGCTTTATTAAAAGGGTAATAAAGCCGCTTTATAGTATTACTAAGCTAGGCACCTACTAGTAGGCTATATATAACTACTAGTATAAAAAGAATCTTTAGATAGATTTATTAACTTTTAACCTCTACTTACTTATTTTATTAGCTAATAATAAAGGCTTTAGCCTTATTAGTATATATATAAATAATATAATTAGCCTAATAAATAATAAATTCTTTACTTATAAAAAGAAAAAGCTTAAGAAAGTAACTTTTACTATAAAGCCTAAGTAAATACTAACTATTAATAATTATATTACTTTTAATAGTACTATATTTTCTCTTAGCTATAATAATAAAATAGATCTTTACTAAAAAGATTAAGGTAAAAAGGTTTAGCTTATTAACGTGAATTTACTTACTACTAAGTAAGATTTTATCTAGTAAAAGTCCTATAAGGTATATATTATATTAGTTTACTAACTTAAAGCTTACTTTAACTATTTAGTTACTATATAATACTAAGAGCCTATAAAAGAGGAGATTAAGGCCCTTAATTACTAGATTAAGTAGTAACTAAGCTACCTTAACTATAGCTTACTTTTTAACTTAATTAACCTTATAAGTATAAAACTTTTTATTTTTATTAATAGCGTATTTATAATAACTATAACTTTACTTTATAACTTAGCTTTATTATTATACTTACTAATAAAAGTAGTATTATATAACTTACTACTAATAATAAGAAATTTATACTTACTACTAATATTATCTACTTTAGCTTAATAAACTATAAAAAAGTTATATATAATACACTAGCCTCTAAAGTCTACAGTATAGTACTAGCACTAATATTACTTATATAATTAGTACTATACTTATAATAATTACTAACTACCTTAAGTTACTATAAATCCTAATAATCCTCTATACTAATTTATACTCCTTTTATAAATACCTTATAAAGCGTAGTACTACTAAGGAGAAGTAGCTTAGAATTAATATTATAGTACTTTACTAGTTATATAAGTAATATAAGATCTATAAGATCTAATAGATATAAGGGGAGAATAACTTAGTAAATAGATTTATAAAGTTATTACTAAATAAAGCACTAAAGCAGTTAGTTAATAATAGTTAATTAGAGATATAAATAAATTAATAGGTTTTATATATATAATAGGTTATATATATAAGAAAGTATTTAATACTTTTTAGCCTTTTCTTCTTATCACGTTTCTAGGCCTTTTAATAATAACTAGAAAATAAGGATAACTTATAGTACTTTAGAAGGTTACTAGTGTTATAATATTAACTATTACTAAGATATTAGTAGTATAGACTAACGCTAATAACAGCTAGAATAACTATAGCTAATTTACTATAAAATCTCTTAGGGATTTTATAGTAATTTCCCTATAGATCTACTAGAACTATAGGTATATTACGTAGTAAATTTACTATAGAATCCTATATTAGTTTTCCTCTTTATATATAATTTAGAACTATTATTTACCCTTATTATTTATTACTACTTATTAATACGTATAGTTAACTATATTACTACCCTAGTTATAACTAATAGTTAGGATTACTTATAATATACTTATTAATTTACTACTAATATTATATATTTACTTACTAATTACTAGGCCTTTATAACCTATTTATAAAGTAATAAACCTATAATAAATAATACATTAAGTATATAAGACACTTTACTTTTTTACTTATACTTTATTAATAGTAATACCTCTAATTTTTTAATTTATTCTTCTTTATTATATATTTATTATATATTAGATTATTTATTATTACCTCTAGTTAGGCTATATATACTATAGCCTACTTAGCTATAATATAGTAAGTTATTAGTAAGGGCTTTAACTTTCTCTTATACTATCTTATAAAGAGACTACTAGTTAAGATTATTCTAATTACTTATTATTTTACTAGTTATTATATATAAGCCTAACTTAGTGCTAAGTAAGCTACTTTATAATATAGTAATAAGGTTATTAAACTATAACAATAGTTATTAATTATTTAGTAAATTAACTTATATAAATTTACTATAAGCTATGTTTTATTTACTAAGCTATATAGTAAGATCTTTCTTAGTAGTTAAGGGCTTTTACTAGGTCTTTACTAATACTTTACTATACTTATTATAAGTATATTTTATATACTTTTTCTTAGTTACTTTTACTACTACACTAAGCTTATTTAGCTATTTAGCTAGTAAATAAGTAGATTTATAATATTTTTCTTAAAGATTTATAAATATAGTAGATTTAACTATACTAGCTATATCTTTAATATCTTTTTACTAAGTAGTATACTTATATACTTCTTTATAATAGTAGCTTATTTAGCTATTTATATATATAAGATTATATATATTAAGATTATTTAGTGTTATTATATATTTAGATTTATATATAAGCCTATTAGGTATAGCTATAATAGCCTTACTTCTTACTATATATAACTATATAGTTACTTACTAAGATATCCTAGTAATTATTTTAACTATAGTAACTTCTTAGTAAGTAGTAAGCTTATTCTTAGTTAAGGCGTATAGATATTATGTTATAAGTAGCTTTATTAGTTTCTTTAGATATATCTTAAGAATTAATTAGTTTACTACTATAACTTCTAGGTTAATATACTTCTAAAGATTATAATACCTTACTTTTACTTAAATAGTATTAAGCTATATAAACTAATTACTATATAATTATAAGATAGTTACCTTATTATTACTATTCTTATTAATTATTATAATACTATTTAATTAGTAAATATATATATTAGTTATTAAAAATAAATATATTAGACTATTAATTATTAAATTATAAGGATTATAATACTTAATTAATTAATTATATTATATATTAAACCTCTTATTTCTTAGTTAGGAAATTCTAGGCTAATTCTAGTAATATTATTAGTAAAATTACTATTGAAGTAAGGCGATTTTACTGCCTATTTTCTAGAGATTTACTATAGAGTAACTATATATTTACTAGTAAATTTATATATAATTCTACTATATCTAATATAAATAACTTAGTATAAACCTAAGGGCTTTTTAAGCTAATACCTAATTAGTAAGTTATCTTTCTTAAAGTTAACTAAGGTACTAATAGTTTACTTTAGCCTTATAAATTAAGGTTATATTATTAAGGTAGTAATATAGTATAGTATAAAAAGTACCTTATTAGGATAAGACTTTATAATAGCTACTACTAGTAAGAACTTTATTAATTACCTGCTATAAGGCCTTCTAGGTATAAGTAACTATTCTAAATTATTTAGTATGTTTAGAATAATTAATTTAATTTTTTACTACTAGAATATTTTAGTTTAAACAGGTAGTTAATTTCTATTCCTTAAAATAAGGGGTAAAAAAGCTAATGTTACTACGTGGCCTGTCTTTACAGGTGGCCTAAGTTATAGGGTGGGGTCTTATTAGTTGCATCAAGGTGCTTGATAAGGACCACCAATCAAAATGCAGAATGGATGTCAGTGGACCTGGAGAAGACCAACCTTGAGGCAATCCTATTTTTCAATCACTTTCTTCTTTCACCCCCTTCGGCTGCGGAACACGCTCGCCATTGTGCTGACACCATCTTCATTGTTTGCATCCACCAAAACCCATGTCGTCCCCTTCACGAGAGACGCCGCCAATAGAGTTTGGCTCCGGCTCAAACACACCCCTCCGACCCCGAAAAACCATCACTGCTTCGCCCACATCGTCTATCTGGCGAGACCTTCCTGAAAGTCTTTTTCGGCAACATGTCGTGGAACTGGAGAAATCAACAAATGCTGTGCCTGCCGATGCCGAGACATTTCCGTTACCCGATGCCCCAGAAGCTGATGCGACTAGAGAAACGGGAACATCTTTCAAAGCGCACACAAATCAAATATCGGCGTCGAAAGGAACGTGTGACGCCTTTCGAGATTCTGATAGCCCCTACGAGCATCTTCAACCCCGCCAACTAACCCTGGCCACTGAACAACGCCTAGCGGATGACATTGCCTACCTGATTGCTGTTGGAGAAGGGGCACAGTCCGTTGCTGCTACAACTGTCCAGGAACATCGAGCAAGGCATCGAGTGGAAGGACAGCAGCAAGATGCAGGTCTTAGGATCGTCATCGCCTCTGTGGATGCGATCCAGCCCAGTTTGCAGGCCTTTCTCAGCTCCATTTTCCAGCTCCTTTCTGCTACGTCACCCACAAAGAAAGCGTGTTGTCTTCTGGACTTGGTCGTTCGGCATCATCAAGCCCGTCTCCTGAACCGCCTTCGCTCAGCCAAATGGAAGAAGCCCGTCTATCTCTTCCGAACCCATAAAAAGCCCTTATATGCCGATTTCGCAAACCTTGTCCATCGCGTCCAGTTCCTTTACACCAAAAAGGAAGCAGCAGCGCGGGCGCAACTTGAAAGAGGGCTCTCGTCGTTGGGGAATCTTCTGGAAGCATTTGAGTCAGAGACAAACGACCACGAGAAATTAGTCGAGATAGTACGGTCTAGCTACGAGCTCTGCAATTCTCCATTCGTCGCAGACTATCTCGAGCGCTTGCAAGCGGGAAGGGCGACAGGTCAAATTCAGGCCTGCCTCAAGACTTTGCGTCAAATTGAGAAGATCGCAGCTTACTACCGTATCTGCGTGACTTTGAGAAGCCTATCACATTCCCACGCTCAAACATTTGACAACGTACAGCTTCTTTTTTTGCCTCCATTCGAGGCAGTGCCTCTCACCTTAGCCTATCAACCATGGGCAAAATTCACTCACGTCCACGCAGAAATCATCTTGGCTGTTCATCACGATCTGGAAAACTCTGATGGTTCCTGGTACAGACCGAGATGCCTTGGCGCCTCTAAATACTTTTGCTATCTCTGTTTCCTGTTTATCCGACATCACGGAGCCTATTTTGCAGCTAACACGCATGGGGCTTGCTACGATCAGTGGACTATACCGGACCTTGCCGACTATCCCGAGTCAGTCGCCAAACATTACCGACAGGTGTTGCGAGCGATGGATGCGGACATTCTAGCCCAAACACGGGACGCAGTATGGAGGCCGGAGCCGATGACCAGCCGTGAAAACTTGATAGGAGCAACAGGCATATAGATCCTTCAACTAGAAGCTCTTTGCGAATGAGGCCTTTTGCTTGGCAGAGGCTTGGTTGATGCAACTGCTATGATGAGTCCGTGTCTACTATCTATTCATGACAACGCTCTTAAGGGAGTGTGGAGACTGCACGACTCAGATCTGATTACCTACCCATCTGGCGCCGGCTGATGGCGCGATTCAGGACCATGTTTAAGGAGTATCGGTAGAATGCCAGGGCGATTTGGTCGGCGGTCAGTGAGTTAAGCCTATTTAGGAAAGCACGGCCACCGCCGCCACTATCACCACTAAAGCCACTAGGTATTCATCAACGTGTAACTAGAAATGCCATGTTCCGTCACCCTAACTCTAAGTAACCTAAACCCTAACCTCACCCTAACTACTTCACTAACTAAGTAACAGATAACAAGGCCTCTTCGACTCAGCCTACACTTGCAAAGAAAACAGTACTGCATGTTGGCCCAGATACCGCAAACCGCAGGCTCGCAGCAGCGGTAGTAAGACCTCTGATGACGGTCTATTGACTCTGGCGATACTTTTAGGTTATCTTCTTTCCAAGGCAATTGTTTGCGGGAATTCCCGAATAGTTGGCCGCAACAATCAAGATTAGCATTCTAATATAGCATGCGCCAGCCAACTTGGCATTTACCAACATCTAAGTGCGATTCCTTGATCGAAAGGTTCAAGTCGGCTATATAAACCCTTGCATAATACTGGGCAAAGAGATGGACTAACGCCAAGGGAAACAGAACGCAGTTGAAAGGGGTAGTATAGAAAAACCCTCATCACAGCCAGTGCTGTAGTATGTTTGTAGAGAACGTTAAGATTTGAGTTACAAAGCAATACGTAAAGTTGCACAGGTACACAGTAATGGCTATACACATCCATGAATACGCAGTAAAAGTACTATGCTTAATGCTCAAAGGAGGGTTTTAGATAGAAACACAGTACTATTATTACAGGAGGCTTATGCTGGTTTAGTGGATAGTATCAGCCACGTCATGTGTAATGTCACCTGACCAACCTTGGGAGTACCATGTCAAAAGTCTAGCAACAATAATAAGAACAACCCAATTAGGAGTCACAGAGCTCACTTTATAAGACCCTACCTGTCGAATAGTAGGGATTATAATAGTTACTTAATTAATTCTGTTATATGTTCTATAACTATAGTAAATTACTATAGAAACAGGAAAAACCCCTATTTCTTAGTTAGGAAATCCCTAGCTAATCCTAGCGATATTATTAGTAAAGTTACTATTAGAAGTAGGGCTAATTTACTGCTTATTCCCTAACAATTTACTATAGGGTAACTATATATTTACTAGCTAATTTACATATAATTCTACTATATTTAATACACCCCCTTAGCGCTAGTAGTATAATTAATTATTATAAAGCCTATACTAAATATTATTTATATATAGCCTATTTATTTATTAATTATCTCTTAATATCTTATACGTTTTCCTCCTCTATTTAGTAGTAAAGCTTTATTTTATTATTAGCTAATTCTTACTATTAATTTACTTTAAGGCGTATATATTAGTTACTTATATTTAATTAAGCTATAAATATAGTAAATTATAGTATACTAAGCGCCTTTATTAATTTATTAGCTATTAATTTAGTAGACTTCTTATATTTAATAGTAATCTAATTTACTACTACTTCTTATTATAGCTAGTAGTTATAAATATTTATATACTATAGCCTTATCTATAGTTAGATAAGCTCTTTAGTAATAAGCCTAATAGTCTAGGTATTATTATAGCTAATATAAATAGTTAGTAGCTATTAAGTAGCTACTTACTTATTAAGTAATAATTTAGTTCTTATTTATATTAATAGTTAAATACCTAGTGTAGTAATTAATCTACTAGTAAAAAGCACCTCTTTTATAGCAGATAATAAGGCTAGTAATTTACCTCTAGTAGTTAATATTATTACTATATCTTATTTATTTACTTACTAGAAGATAAGCCCTCTAAATAGCTTTAGTATATACGCTTATAAGCTGTAATAGTTTAGTAAGTTATTAGTAAATAAGGCGTCTAAAGTAACCTTTAATATATTATCTTTACTACTTAGTGTTACTTTATATTTAAGGTAAAGGTGCTATATTTAATAAAGATACCTAAGCACTTAATTTACTACCTTTTAGTAATCTAGATTTAGATTATAGTTAAAGTAAGTAAGCTAGCTAGCTATAAAGGTAACGTCTAGCTAAGTTATTACTACTATATAAAGGATTATCCTTACCTTCTTTTAATATTAGTTAACCTCTTATAATAAGGCTATATATTTACTAAGTAGTAGCTTAGCCCTTACTATAAGTAATAATTTATTATATTTCTTATTTATTAGCAGTAGTTTAGTTACTTTATTATAATATACTACTTATAAGAGCTAGAGATAATAGTTACTTTAGTTATAAATTACCTTAAGGCTAAGGAACTACTATAATAGGCCTCTACCTTTAAGGGAGTATTATTACTAAAAAGCTACTATTTTATTACTTACTTACGCTTTATCTATATAGTAATAGGCTAATATATAGTTATTAATATAAAAAAAGAATATAATATAATCCTTTTTTTAATAGTAATTCTTACTAAGCACTTAGTAAAAGCCTTATATAGTAAGTCCTTCTTTAAGGTACTTTTACTATAGTAGTAGTAATTACTAAAGCCTATAGAGTGCTTTTAATAACTAGAAGATCTAGCTAATAATTTAGTAGCCTAAAGGTATCTCTATAAATACTACCTTATTAATAGTAGTATAAATAAATATATTTACTATATTATATTAAAGTAGTTCTAGGTTAAAGTAAGTAGCTATTACTATAAGTATTTTAAATAATATACCTATTAATATAGCTATATAAGTATCTTATAAATCCTTTACTTATTAGTTACTATAGATAATAAGTCTTACCTTAAATTTAGTTAATTAACTATATTTATTAAGCTTATAGGTATATACCTAGTAGTAGCTAAGAACTTAATGCCCTTTAGCTACTACTTATAGCACTATTACCTAAGACTTTAATATTTTATACCTATATAAATATACTATTTTAGTGTCTTTAAATTACTTTTTATATAGGTAGCCTTTTAACTATCTATAAATTAGTAGAGGGTGTAGTAACTTCTAATATATACCTATTAGCCTATAAGGTCTAGTAACACCTCTATTATATACTAGTAATTTACTAGTAATATCTTTATAATTATTATACTTATTAAGCGTTACATAGTTAATTAAGTAGCCTTAGGTATACTTTAGCTAAGAGTAGTAATTTTTACTTATTAGTTAACTTTATAATATACTAAACTATATTATTACTTATAAGCTGCCTTATATATAGTCTATAATCTTTTACTATAAAGGAAGCCCTATAAGGAAAGCAGCCTTAAATAAAGTCCTTAGTGTAATCTAACTACTTATATACGTAGTAAAATAATAACCTTTTATAACGCCTTTAAATAAGGTTACTACTAGCTAGAGATTACCTAAGAGGCTAGCTGTAGTTACTTAGGAATTTAACACCTTTTTACGTTTAGTAATATCTTATAAATTAATTATATAAGGATAAGATAAGGCATAAGGGATTACTATCCTTATTACTTTAGAACTATTAGTTCTTAGTAAGTTACTAGCTTATAGGCTATTAGCTATTAATAAATTAATTAATAGGCTATTAGCTATTAATTTAGGTATTTACTTATTAATTATTTTACTATTAGTAATTATTTAGCTATTAGCTATTAGATTAATTAATTTAAAGTTATTAGTTCCTATTTTACTACCCCTTACGTTAAAATCTATAAAGGCTATAAAAAAGGCGCTTAGTAGTAATAGTAAAGAAGTAAGAAGAAGTGTAAATTTTACCTACTTATATAGATATTCTAGTGCGTTACCTAATTATAGAGCGCCTAGTAAAGTAATATTAGTATATTCTATTACTTTATCTATTTCTTTATTAGCTTCTTTATATAAGAAGGATTAATTACTAGTTACTATTAGCTTATTAATTTATTATTAAATCACTATAAGGTTAGCTTTATAAAGCTTATTAAGTAATCTATTTATTAATTTATTAAAGATTTATTTCTTATTAAATATTATATTACGTATAGTAAAGACCTTATTTTACACTAGATACTAGACGTAATATAAGTTACTAAATATATATCTAATAAGAAATCTAATCTATATATAGGTAGTAAGCTTTTACTAGTAGTTTTATAATAGTTATATACTTACTATTAGTAGGTACGCTTAGTAGCTATAGGCTTATAGATATAAAAGATCTAGCTTTACTTTACTAATATAATAGCCTTTATTACTTATAAGCTTACTATAAGCCTTCCCTTTTTAAGTTTCTATTTAACCTACTAACAGTGTTTAATTATAAAGGTATATAGCTATAGTTATAATTTTAGGCTATAGGACTTTAGGTAATTTTATATTAATTTATATATATTATACCTTAAGTTTAATAATTATAGTAATTTACTTAGCGCTACTATTTTAAGCCTAGGTATTTACTACTAATAGCTTAATAGAGATTCTATAATTAAAAAGTATATCTATAAGTCGCTTAAGGTATAGGATTTCTTAGTTAGCCTTAATAACTTTTAGTGTAATTAAATATTTAGTTTTTAGTATTATAAAGAAGCCCCTTATTATTAAGTTAATAATATCTTAGTAGTAGCTATATAAGTAGAAATCCTATATAAGGCCTATTACTTAATCTAAGATTATTATTACTAAGTAGTATCCTATATAGCCTTATTTAAGATTATAAAAGTCTAGCGCTAGGTAATTACCTAGCGCTATATTTATAATAAATTTATAAAGCTAGTAGTAAATCTACTACCTTATCTTACTAAGACTATATAAATTATAGTCTTATATTATTATAGTGTTAACTTAGGTTAGATATACTCTATATATAGTATTTATAATCCTTTATAAAGCCTTAGTACCTAGGTAGCTAAGCCGCTTATACTATATTATTATATTACTATAAAGTAGTTATTCCTCCGGTAGATGTTATATATTTATTTCTTACTTATAGGGTTAGTAGTA
>NW_007361302.1:0-10540 GCF_000149035.1 Colletotrichum graminicola M1.001
TTATAAAGTATAGGTTTATTATTATAAAATATAAAGGCTATTCCTATATTATCTAGTTTATTTTAACTTAGTAAATTTAAGCCTAACTTAGGAATATAATATATATCTTTAAGTATAAATATATTATTATTAATATTTATTCTTAAATCTCTTTTATATCTTACTATAAGAGATTCTACTTCTCCTTATTTTATTTCTTCTTTAATAGAAGTTATATTAGATAAGTATTTAATATTACTTATAGTATGTATTATAGTAGCTGTATTAAGGTAAAATAATAATTTATTGTTATTCTTAGATATAATTTGTTTTATTTCCCTTAGTTTTTCTTTAATTAAATTACCTAAGGTTATTTTATTAGTATTATTATTATTATTATTATTATTATTAGGTATAATACTTATATTTTTAAAAGAAATATTATTATAGGCCTTAGGATTATAAGCAGGAGGAGTATCTCCTCTAGAGAAAAGGCTTATATTAATATTTATTTCCTTATTATCCTTATTAGTAGTTATATTAACTACTTTATCTTCCTTCTTATTTTCCTTATTTTTCTACTATTTAGGTGCTTTTTCTAGATATAAGAAAGTATAATTACTTTCTATATAATTAGTTTTCTTATAGTTTCTATAAAATAAACCCTTCTCTTTTTTCTATAGTTTTTTATTTACCCTATTATTTTTAATAGCTTAGGTTATAGCTATAATATTAGATCCTTTTTTTCTTTTATATTTATCTAGAAGGCTAGAAAATAGTATATCTAGATTATAAGAATTAGGATCTTATTAAAGGCTTTAGGTTATATTAGTTATAAAACCCTTATAACTATTATCTAGGCTATTTAAAACCTAGGTAATAATTACCTTCTTAGGTATTTCTAGCTTATTATTAGCTAGGTTATTAGTTAATTCTTTAACCTTAGTAAGGTATTCTTCTATAGTATTAAAATCCTCTAAAGAGGTATTAAAGAATTCCTTATAGGTTAAGAATTTGTTTATAAAGCCCTTAGGCTTATATAGATTAGCTAGCTTCTTCTAGGCTTCTAGGGCACTAGTATAGTCTTTAATAACTCTTAAAGGCCTATTAGAATAGTATAACTAGATAAAAGCTAAAGCTTTATTATTATTATCTTTATTTTTCTTAGAAAGAGGCTTATTAAGATTAATAATAATCTCTTTAGATATAAGGAGGGCCTAGATTTAAACTACCTAAGTAGTATAGTTAATAGTTCTATTAAGGCGTAAAAGGTTTATCTTTAAATCTATTTTAATAGATATTACCTTTAGTAAAAGGTCTTAATATAGTCTAGTTAGTTATTAGTTAAATATATAATCTTAAAGATCTAGGGGTTATAGGTTTAAATCTTATTAAAGTCGTTTTTTAAAAGTCTTTTTTAGGTCTTTAAAGAGCTAGGCTTATAACCTTTTAGAGGTAATAAGGGGCAATATAAAGATAAGAGATAAGAGATAAGATAAGATAGGAGATAGGAGATAAGGAATATAGTTATAATATAATATATTATACTTCTTACTTATAGAACTAAGACTAACTATCTAAATAGAGGGAGAAAAGGGGATTATTTATACTTATTTTCCTAAGGTTATCTTAGATTTCTAAAGACTTCTTTTAGATTCTAGGTTATTAACTAGGTTTATTTATTAGGTTATTATTTAGTTAGGTTATTAATCTAACACACTTTACTTATATAGTTTACTTAGTGTGTTTTACTACTAAAGTAACTCCTTAGGAGAATAGTGCTTTTCTTAGAAGTACTATTCTTTATATAGTAATATTCTTATCTTTTATAATATATAGTAGAATTTAGAGTAGTTATATAGTTATAGAGTGTATATAGTATATATAGTATTATTAATACTATAAAATATATTTTACTTATATTTAATTCTACTTTATTATTTGCTTATTTTTAAGTTTTATATAAGGTAGTTAACCTTAATACCTAATATTTACTATATAGTTAATATAACTTAGCCTTAATTCTCTATACTTATTTAGTAAGGTTAGGATTACTTATAATATTAGAGCAGGGTAAGGTAATTAGCCTAGAGTAAGGTAGTATACAGACTAATTAGAAGATTCTAATCCTAATTAAGTATAAAGATATAAGTTAGTATTAATAGGTTTAGAGATAGATATATATAATTTATCCTTTATACTTATACCTATCTTCTAATTAAACAAGAGCCTCTCTATAATTTACTTTTAATTATAATAACATAAGACAATTAGGAGTAATTACCTACCTAATTAGGGTATAATTATACTTAATCCTATAGTTTAATACTTATAATTAATATTAATTCTAGATAGATTAATATAATTTATATACTAATTAGTAAGAAATCTTATATTACTTTTAGTAGTTATAGTGTTCTATATAGTTACTACACTATAAGAGTGTAAAGGTATAGGTGGTGTGCCACGCCTGTTAATAGACCATTCTAGTATTACCAAAAGATCAACCAGTTCAGGCACTAAGTGCCTGAAATGCACCACACATGGCCTTATAAAGGGTAACCAGGCCAACCCCCTTACAATTGCCCCCCTTCTAATGCGACGCGTCCCGAGTCGCTTTAGGCCTACGTGCACTGGCGCTAGTAACCGTGCGCTGGAGCATAAGGTCATGTTAACCCTGAAGGCCCTGGGCGCCTGGCACCTGGCGACAGCTGGGGGACCCCCGGCTGGCGCTAGGCTTGCCTATCGCACATTAGTCCCTCTGAGCCTAACGTAAGCTGCCCCTTATTCATGCCTAGCCAACTAATCTACTAATTAATAACCTTCTAGCCCCTTAAGGCCTACACTAAAGAGAGCGCGCGACAGTCAGGATTCGAACCTAGCCCCTGTCTAGCCAGAAGACCCACTTAGTGCCTGAACAATTGTAAAGGTATGGGTGGTGTGCCACGCCTGTCAATAGACCATTCTGGCATTGCCAAAAGATTAACTAGTTCAGGCACTAAGTGCCTGAAATGCACCACACATGGCCTTATAAAGGGTAACCAGGCTAACCCCCTTATAAAGAGTCCCTTATACCCTATACGCTTTTAATAGTCTCCCCTTCTAGAAAATTAACTATAGGTTTAAACTAATTAGAGAGATATTTAGTTAAGCACACTAAGTAAGTTATTATAAAAAGTAATAATAATAAGTTAATAAGATTACAAGAAGTAACTAATTAAGGAAATAAAGAAAACCTAAAAAGATAATAAGATAATAAAGTAATAGATTAGTAACTTAGATAATAAAAATTACCTAATTATAAGACTAAGATAATAAGTTAAAACCTTAAAGGTTACTAATTTATAATAATAACTAAGATAGATTATAAAAATACTAAAAAAGCTAGATAAAGCTCTTAAAGGTCCTTATAAGTAAAGTAGTCTATTATAATTAGTTACTTATAGTTAATTAATATAAGATAGCGCCTTAAGACTTACCTAATCTAGAAATATAAAGCTATTAGCCTTAGGACTTCCTATAAGCATACTAATTTAAGTAACTATTATAACTTTATAAAGAAATTATAATAGATTAAAAAACCCTCTTTATTAAAAGTTAGTTAATAAGTTTAGCTAGGGCTAAAAATAATTATATAAATTCTACTAATTAGGGGTGTAGCCTTAGCTTAGATAATAAGATAGGTTACTTTAGCACTCTTAAGAAAAATCTTAAAGAGTTTAAATTAGAATATAATTATTAAAATCTTTAACTTAATTAATAAGTTATATACTAAATAACTACTAACTAATATAATAAGTAATAACTATACTACCTTTTCTTAAGAGGCTACTCTTAAGTATACCTTAAGCTTAACTTTAAATACTACTTTAGTAAGAGGACTAGCCTTTACTAAGTATTAAAAGCTAAAAGGGATTAATCTTTCTAAAGATAAAGAGAGTAGTAACACTTCTAATCCTCTACTTATAGTACCTAATTAGAAATAGAAACCTCCCTTTATCTCTTAAGAACTTAACCTTTCTATAGATACCCTCCTTACTACTCTTACTGCTTAGATTTAGCCTAAGGTCTTATAAGTAATAGTAGATATAGTTCTTAACTAAGGAGAGAACTTAAACTTTTTTAAGATACCCCTTCTAGGCTAAAGTGGTGTTAGCATAACAGGTAAGCTAGTCTCTTAGATAGAGAATTCTAGCTTAGGAGAATATAAGAGAGTATATCTCTTATATAAAGATATATCCTATAGAAGTAAGAATATAAGATAAAAGGGAGATATAAATACTTATACCTAGGGTAGATAAATAGAGGATATAAGGATATATAGTTAAAAGAGAGTATAGTAGTTAGATTATTAACTATTTGCTTGCTTAGAGAGAGAAGGAAAGGAAACTAGAAACAGAAAGAATTCTAGCCCTTATATAGACCTATACAGCTTACTAGAATATTCTATACTTACGTAAGCTGCTTATAAATTAACCCTTAGTTACGTAATATAATAACCTTAAGTAAATAACCCTAACTTAAAACAATAACCTTATAAGAACAACAGAGGTAGAAGGTAGGATCTAGAGAGATCTTAGACATTCTAGTACGTTCTCTAATCTTTAGTTAATTACGTAATTAGACATACTTACGTAATTAATATATATATTAATCTACTAAGTAAGTAGATTATAAATATATATATCTTATATATATATAACCTCTATAATAGAGGAAATATAAGATAAAGAAGTATAAGAATACTTAGAGATATTCTTACTTCTAATACTCCCTCTTTTGCTTTATTATAAAGTAAAAGTGGTTAAGTGAAAAAAAGTTACCCTAGAGTTACGTAGTAGCGTATAGGGTAAATATTAATAAGTATAATAACTTATTTATAAAAAATCCTAATAATAGTAAAAAAAATATACTATATATATAGGTATATTATATAGGCTTATTATTATTAAATAGGCCTATAAGCTTAATAAATTCTTAAAATTTAACCCTAGGAAAGGGTTTTATTAAGCTATCTATAGGTATAGAAGAAGTAGGAATATATTCTACTTCTATATTACTATTTTTAACTTCTTAATAAGTATAGTAGTAGTATAAGGCAGTATGCTTAGTCCTCTAATAATATTTAGGATTATAAGCTAAGCTTAAGGCTATATTATTATCTGTTTTAATATTTATAGGGGTTATATTATACCTTATTTTAGATAATAAGCCTTTTAGCTAGACTGCCTCCTTAATAGCTTCCTATAGGCTATTAAATTTAGCCTTAGTAGTAAATAGGGATATAGTTAACTGTTTTTTAGATTTCTAACTAATAGGGCCCTCTAATAAGGTAAAGATATAACTAGAAGTAGATTTTTTAGTTTCTTTATAACTTACCTAGTTAGAATTAGTATATCCTACTAGATTAAGGGTATTATTAGAGTTATTAATATCTATATTACCTTAATAGGTAATATTATAATTAATAGTCTCTTTTAAATATTTTAAAATACCTTTTCCTTACTTAAGTAGGAATTCTATTAGGTTATAGAGGTAACAAGAGGTAAAGAATACGCTATAGGCTATATTAGGCCTAGTTATAAACATAGCGTATATAAGGGAACCTATAAGTCGTTAATATTCCTTTAATAGGTCCTTAGAAGGAGTATAACCTTCTAATTTGTTACCTAGAGGGCTACTTAATATACCTAGAGATATAGGTATATTATTTCCTTTTACTTCTAGTAGATTAAATCTTTCTAGAAGTTATTAGATATAATAGGCTTAAGAGATAGTTATAGATCTTCTAGATCTATCTCTTGTTATATAAAGCCTTAGAAATTTAGAAACTTTACCTAGGTCTTAAATCTCTATATATTTAGAGATTTTACCCTTTATATTTTCTATATACCTAATATCTTTATTAAGTATAAGAAAATTATTAACATAGGTAATAATATAATAAGGATTATTTTTATTCTAGTTATAATAGGTAGCTTCGTTAGATTTTAAAGATATAAAACCTATATCTTTTAATATAGATTTAATCTTTAACTGCTACTGCCTAGGAGCTTATTTAAGGCTATATAAAGCCTTTAAAAGTAATAATATCTAATTCTTATTATTTTCCTAATTTATAGTATTTAAATTAGGGTATTTATTAAAGAAATCAGATAAAGGGATATTAGAAAGGTCTATATATACCTCTTCTTTTAAATCCTTATATAGAAAGGCTCTAATAATATTAATTTGTTAGATTTCCTAATCTAAAGCTGCTGCTATAGCTAATAGTACCCTATAAGTAGTAGGGTTACTACCTGTAGTAAAGGTTTAAAAGTAATCTAGCCTATATTTTTACTAGAAACCTCTAATATATAATTAGGCCTTATATTTATTAATATTACTGTTAATATTAAATTTTTTCTTAAAGACCTATTTAGTAGTTAAAGGTACCCTAGAAGACTTATATGCTTTATTAGGTTCTACTGCTTTTAAAGTGCCTCTTTGGATAATAGTAGCTAATTCTTTATATATAGCTTCTAACTAGAGGTCTTTTTTAGGTCCTTCTAGAGCTTGTTTTAAAGTAGTAGGCTCTAGAGTTTTAATACTATAGTTATATTCTATAGTATTATTATTATTATAGGCCTTATATTTATCCTTTTCTTCTTTAGATATAGTAAGTATTCTAACCTCTATATTAAAAAAAGAAATAATTTCTTTATTTATAAAAGTACTAAAAGGAATAGTAGTTTTTTCTCCCTCTCTTATAGTACTTTTTATAAATTTAATATGTAAGGTCCTTACTATAGAGGACCTATAAGGCCTAGAAGGAATATATATAGTATATATATTATTCCTTTCTATAGATAAATAAATACCTTCTTCTATATAGGTATTTAATTTATCTAATTAGATACGCCTTTCTTTAGGTCTATAGACTAAGACCTTAGAGCCTATTTTCTTTAATTTAGATAAATCTAGTTTATTATCCTTATTAGGATAAAAATAATCTAGAAAAGCCTCTATAGAGGTCTTTTCTAGTCTTCTTATAGCAGTATAATTTAATAACTTAGTAGTTTCTTTAAGAATAATATCCTATAGAAACTTAGGTAAGTTATTTACTGCTATAATAGCCCTAGATTTATCTAGAATAGCTCTATTTGTTCTTTTTGCTATTCCGTTTTGCTCTAGCGTATAGGGAGTAGAGGGTTCTAAAATAATCCCTCTTTCTTTAATATAAGGTAATAATTCCCTTATATTAAATTTAGTGCTATTATCTAGGCGTAGGCGTTTAGGATAATTATACCCCTGATTTTTATAATATTCTAGCTTATTTTTTAAGATATTAATTATATCTTCTTTAGTTTTAGAGAATTTAATATCTTTAAGGCTAGAATAATTATCTATAAATAGAATAGCGTAGTTATTTCTATTAATAGATATAGGGGTAATTTTAAGAGTATCTATATATACTCTTTCTAAGGGAAAAGTAGCTTTATTATAGTTAATTTTAGGCTGTTACCTAGTTAACTTAGAGCTTATATAGTAAGGACAGTATAAATCCTCTTCCTTTAATTTTTCTAAAGGAATTCCCTTAGTTAACTTAGCTATTTTAACTAAGTAAGGATAAGAAGGATAGCCTAGTTTTTAATACTATTCTTCTATTATAGTAAATACCTCTTCTTTAGAGGTATTATCTTCTATATTAGAAGATATATTATCTTTAGTATTTTCTAGAGATAAAGAAGGGCCTTTTTCTTCTTCTATACCTATATTATATAGAAGATTATTTTTAGGAGGATAAGTAATATTTAAATAGAAACCTCTTCTTACTATATTAATATTAGTAAAAGGTTCTTTATTACTATTATAAAGATTCTAGTTAATAAGGAATCTACCTTCTTTATAGTGTAGAAGGCCTAAAAATATAGATATAAGAAATTCTAGTATATATAAGGTATTCTTTAACCTTATATAGTTAATTTCCCCTTTAAAGTAAATAGGAAGTAAAATAGTTCCTATTCCTTTAGGTTTAACAGGTCCTGCTCCTATATTAACTATAGGAATATTTTCCTTAGTTAATAGGTCTAGGTAAAAGTCCTTATTATTTAATATATAGACTATTAAACCTGTATTATATAACTATTTGTTTCTTTAATTTAAATAGTTATAATAGGCCTTATAAGTGTAATATTTACCTTCTTAGTTATCCTCTTCTAGAGGCTAGTTAGCTTAATAGTTTATAGTAAAAGTTACCCTTTCTTTACCTTTAAAAGGCTATAGGTTTAAATCTAGGTTGTTAACCTTTTCTTTAGGTCTTTTATACCCTTTATTTCCCTACTTATAAGGTTTCTTATCCTTATTAAAGGGATTCTTATAATCTTTAGTAGAATTATCCTTATTATTAAAAGGATTTCTACTATAATTATTAGATATAGGCGTATCGTTTTTACGCTAGTTTTTATCTAATATATTATTAATAAGGGCTTCTAGAGAAGGAGGCTCTTTAGTTCTTAAAGCACTTCTCTATCTTTCTGCCTAAATAAGAAAATAACTGCTTAAAGCAGCTATAAAGACTATTTTTTAGTCTATATCTTCTATTTTAGCCCCTACGTTATTTAATTTAAAGATATAACCTTTAAAAGAGCTAATAAACTTATTTAAAGTATTATAATTCTCTAATTTAATAGCGTAAAATTCTAAGTATAATTATTACCTTAGAACAGGGCCTGTTCCCTTATAAGATAATTTTAGTATATTTAAAGTATCCTTAGGATCCTTTAAATTAAATACTAAAGATAAGAGATCTTTTTAAAGATTCTGCCTTATAATTAACAAGGCTTATGTTTTTTATTCTTTAGAGATATCCTTATATCTTATCTCTTCTTTAAAATAAGTATTAAGCTTTAATAGCTTAAAAAAGAGATAAATAGAAGTAATCTAGGAATTCTAATTCTTTATACCCTAGAGACGTTATTCTAGAGGTAATAAACAGCCTGTAGTAGCCTTAATAATATCTACTATTTTTCTAGTATTTTACTAGATTTAAATAGGTATTCTTATAACTTATAGAGGTCTTACTCTTTCTACCTCTTTATAAATATATATTTTTATATATATAAAATATATAGGCAGCTAGAGGATTTTATAGCTGCTATTAAGACTTATGCTACCTCTTAGATAAAGGACCTTATACTACCTATAGTAGGACTTATACTGCCTTTATCTATAGTAGATATTTAATACTTCTCTTAGTTATAAGAGATACTAAGGGCTTACTCTTTCTACCTTAATATTCTTATAAAGAAAAAATAGTATAAGGAATTAACTTTTATAAATAGATAAATAAATAGGCTACTTAAGAGTATATATAACTCTTATAGTAATAAAGATACCCTAGGTATATTACCTAGGCTTATAACCTGTTAGCATAACAGGTAAGCTAGTCTCTTAGATAGAGAATTCTAGCTTAGGAGAATATAAGAGAGTATATCTCTTATATAAAGATATATCCTATAGAAGCAAGAATATAAGATAAAAGGGAGATATAAATACTTATACCTAGGGTAGATAAATAGAGGATATAAGGATATATAGTTAAAAGAGAGTATAGTAGTTAGATTATTAACTATTTGCTTGCTTAGAGAGAGAAGGAAAGGAAACTAGAAACAGGAAGAATTCTAGCCCTTATATAGACCTATACAGCTTACTAGAATATTCTATACTTACGTAAGCTGCTTATAAATTAACCCTTAGTTACGTAATATAATAACCTTAAGTAAATAACCCTAACTTAAAACAATAACCTTATAGGAACAACAGAGGTAGAAGGTAGGATCTAGAGAGATCTTAGACATTCTAGTACGTTCTCTAATCTTTAGTTAATTACGTAATCAGACATACTTACGCAATCAATATATATATTAATCTACTAAGTAAGTAGATTATAAATATATATATCTTATATATATATAACCTCTATAATAAAGGAAATATAAGATAAAGAAGTATAAGAATACTTAGAGATATTCTTACTTCTAATAAGTAGTGCTGTAGTCTTTTTTAAAGATAATATTATTAACTTCTTAAAAAAGTATAAGGATTAATATAAGCTTATATAAGTACTAGACTAATTAAGAGGTATACTAGTAGCTTACTATATAAAGGGAGATTATTAAACTTTAGTAAGAGATATAATTAAGGACTTACCTTAGGTCTAGGCTAGGGCTTATCTCTTAAAGGAGTATAGAAGACAGGACGCTAATTAATTCCTTAATAAAAAAAAATAAATTAAAAAGGTTATAAAAGGATTACTAATCTCTAGCTTAGACCTACGCTTAGCTAAGGCACTTTTTACTAGCGTTAATAATATAATTACTAAAGTAAAGTAATAAGGCCTCTATATAATTTCTAATAAAAGCCTAATTAAGGCTATATATAAGTAATTTAATACTAAGACTATAGAAAAGGCAGTAGATAAGATAAGGATTAGCCTTTTAGCCTTTATTTAATTAATAAAGTACGTAACGTATAAGAGTAGACTCCTTAATATAATCACTTAGAAGAAGAAGTATAGCCC
>NW_007361303.1:0-10459 GCF_000149035.1 Colletotrichum graminicola M1.001
TTAATTTATTACTATTACTAATTTACTAGGTTATAAAACACTATAGTAACACTTTAAAGTATAATATTTACTTTAGCTATTATATATAAGAAAAAAGTAATATAAATATTATATTTAATTATAATACTAAAGAAGTAAAGAAATATTATATTATTAATGTTCTTTTAAATACCTTTTATAGTAATAAAGTTAAAAGTCTTAGTATTATTAATTAATATATATAATAATATTAATAAGGTTATATTACTATAGTTTAATATATTATTTTATTATAGTATATATTAATATATAAAAGAATTAATAATTTTATATTTTATCTTTATATTTCTATATTAAATATAAATTATAATATATATATTTATATTTATATTATATTATATAAAGTAAAGAATATAAATATAAATATATATATTATATTATATTAGAAAAAAAATATAAATATATATATTTATATTATATTTTATTTATATTATATTTTTATAACTCTCTAAGTACTAATTAGGGTTACCTCTAATAAACCTAGGCCTTAAGAATAATATAAGTAAGGTAGGTACTAAGGACTAAAGCCTTAGTTAGCTATTAGTTCTAGTAACGTTTTAGTTCTAAGTAGCTACTAGTAAGTAGCTAATTACGTTCTAGCTACTAATATTACCCTTTAATATTATAGTTAAGGACTTAAGTTTTTAGGTAAGCTTAGTAACTAGATTAGTAGGAATATAGATATTAGTAGTTCTTAATATAGTTAGGATTATTATAACGCCTTAATTAGGCCTAGTTTTAGTCTTAAGAACACTAGCCTAGGCTATAATAAACATACTAATAGTTATTATATTAGGATTACTATAGTAATATTAGTACCTTATTTTCTAGCTAATCTAAGCTAATATATACTTTTTAAAAAAACTAAAGTCTTCTCTCTTAAAGAGGTTAGTAAGGGTTATACCTATTTATAAGGCTACTATTTAGATTATTCTTTTAGTGTATTATCTTATAAAAAGCTTAATTAGCTCCTAAGTAAGTATAACAAGCTTTACTTAAGTATAAGTCTTCTCTTAAATACTTTTAACTTTTTAAAATAACTTAGCTATTATAGTAAGGTTATTATTCTTAATTAAGAAGCTTTAAAGTAAGTCCTTAATATAGTAATTAAGTTAGAGGATAACCTCTTTATTAAGAGGGCTATAGGTCTTTAAAAGGTAGTCCTTAAGCTAGGCCTAAGTATAAGTACTAGCTTTATTCTTAATAGTTAATTAGTATTCTTTAGGTAAGTACTATAGTAAAGTAGTTACTTTCTCTTAATTAAGGTAGCTAGCTAACCTTATAAGCGTTTTATACTTATTTAAGAAGTTAGTAATATTATAACTATTAAAAGTAAGTACTTTAAGGGATCTAAAAAAAAGTATTTTAATAAATACTTAAGGCTAGACACTAAGAAGGTTTTTAGGCCTATACTAAAAAGGTTCTTAGTTAGTAGTAATAAAAGTAACTAACTTAGTTATTATATCTTACTAAGTATAATAGTCCTAGGCTATTAGGACATACTAGCCCTTAAGAGGTATCTAACTAAGGGTTACTAAAGAGGTCTTACTATCCTAATTAAACTAGCTAAAATAGTTCTTCTTAGCTTTTTTTTTTTTTTTTATAACTTAAGAGGTTTTAATATACTAAGGTTTCTTACTTACCTTAAGTCTAAATTAAAGTTAAATACTTAGGTTTTATAGTATCTTTAAAAAGACTTACTTAGGCTAGCAGTAGTCTAATTAGACGCCTTAGGTGTAAAGTCTAAGCTTAGAGATAGTAAAATAGTATTAGGTATTTTAGTAGTTAGGAGCTGGTGTATATAGTAAAAAAAGTATCTTAGTAAAAAGTGTAGATATAAGGAGGTACTAAGTAGTAATATTATTATTTCTAAAGTAGTATAACTCTAATTAGTATATAAAAGGCGTTATATATTATTTTCTAGATATAAAATTTTACTTATTATTATATTACTTAGTAGATAGTAATAAAGATAAGGTTAAAGCCTAGGCTTTAGGCTTAAGTATATCTCTATATTATAA
Source organism: Colletotrichum graminicola M1.001 (assembly GCF_000149035.1). NCBI lineage: Eukaryota > Fungi > Ascomycota > Sordariomycetes > Glomerellales > Glomerellaceae > Colletotrichum > Colletotrichum graminicola. Next base: position 2,061 of record NW_007361303.1, read on the forward strand.
TCTTACTAACTATAAAACGTTATTTTTTATAAGTAGAGATTAGCTTAAGCCTAATTAGGCTAATAGTGCTATAGAATTATATAATAGAAAAGGATTTAGTTAGGTTAGAAGTTATTAAGGTGTTATACTTTAGATTAAAAAGGTAATATTTAAGTAATATAGTTACTATTTTAAGTTCTTTAGTATTAAAGTCTATATACTACTTTCTTTTTTTTTATCTTAGTATAGTAATAGCTTTTATTACTATTTATATAGTAAGTAGTAGTTCTCTATAAATAAGAAGGGGCTAGTGTATAGAAGTCTAGTCTTATCTCCTATATTACTAGTAGATAGTATTAAGCTTTACTTTATTTTTCTCTTATTTAATTATATTCTTTAGGGTTAAATATATATCTATACGTCTAATTAGGCTAGTCTTATCTTATTTATTTTAGTTCTATTAGTTCTTACTTATCTTAAGTTAGTCTTATCTTATTTATTCTAGTTTTATTAGTTCTTACTTATCTTAAGTTAATTTTATTATTTAGTTATTATTTTATTATTAAGAATTACTACTATATTAGTAATAAGAAGATTAGTAGTTTAATTCTACTATAAGGCACTATTAAAACTAAGTAGAAAGTTAATACATAAGATAGTAAGATAGCTAGTATACACGTAACTAAACTAAACTATACTACCTAAGGCCTTATTACTAGTGCACCCTAAGCGTCTATAAATATAAAAGTAACTTACTAACCCCTATCTAAGTAGAAATAACACTTTAAAATAATAGCCCTTAGCCTAATTAGGGCTAAGGTTATTAAAGAAGAGTCTGTTACTAATTAGTAGTTAATCTTAGTTAGTAATACTATTATTACTAAGTAGTATAAGGCCTATATATAATAGATTATAGTGTATACTTATACTTTTATAAGGGATATACTACTAATTTAGGCTAGTGTAGGCCTAATTAAGGTAGTAAAAAACAAAAGGACTAGTAGAGTTAATCTAGTTACTATAATAATAAAGTTATGCTTTAAAGGTAGGGGGTAACTTATTAGTGTTTAATTTTATAATCTATTTATTTTCTTAGTCTTAATTAGTATTTAACGTCCTAATTAGGACGTTTAAGGCTTTACTAGCTAGAAAAACCTATAAAAAAGTAACTTAAGGAAAAATCTAAAATCCTGCCCTGTTCTACTAATTACTATATAATTAATAGACTAGTAAGACTATAGCACTATTAACTAAGTATTAACTTTTACTTACTATTAGTAAAAACCTTACTACTTAGAAACTAGCTATAATATATTAATTACTTTTATTAAGTAAGTTAAGCTTAATACTTACTTAATAGTATTCTATAATATCTACACCTAAGATAACCCTAACTTCTTTTAGCTTTAGAAAAAACCTAACTAGCTTAGCTAGAAGTCTAGATAAGAAAATAAAAGACACCAAAAAGTTAGATAATAAGCTAGACTTTACTTAAGGTATATATAATAAGATCTAGCAGTATATAAAACATAATAATAATAATATAGCTTAAATATAAGCTATACTTAATAATACTTATAAAAACCTAAATACTAAAACCTTTAAACTTAGCTAGCTATAAAATATAGTTTATAATACTATTACTTAGCTTAGAATAAATAGCTAGAGCTAAAAAACTAAATAAAGAAGTAACTACCCTTAGAGGTACTATAAATATTATTACTACTTTAGTTAATAGATATAATAAGCTTAAACTTAACTTACTTAAAACTTATAATAAAACTAGTAAGTAACTAAAAGGATTTCTAATTTAAGTTTATACTTATTAGACATTTTATACTACTAACTTTAAAAGTAAAACTAAAGAAGTTATTTATATAATAACTTTTTTATAAAGAAAAATACTTTTTTAGTATAAACTATATTTAAAAGAATTTCTTAAGTATAGTAGTAACCTTACTATATACTTTTATAAAATATCTTTAGAAGTATAACTAGCTTTATAAAGGCCTTATAGTTACTATTTTAAGATCTTAATAAGAAATAATAAGCTAAGTAAGACCTAGCTAGTATATAATAAACTAAGTTAGCCTCTTATTATATAGCTACATTCTAATAACTAGCTACTTAACTAAATATTACTTAAGAATTATTAATTCTTACTTTTTACTAATATAAGGTGTATTAGCTAAGGGCCTAGATTAGGGAAGAAGATAGACGTTGAATTGATTGAATTGATAGGTAGGGGTATCTGTAGATGTAGAATTCAACTTGGCCACTTTAGCTGGCTGGCCAGGCTGAAGGGTAATATATGTGTGTCTGTTGCCAGCCGGGCCGATGTATCGCCGATCGGCCGGCGATTAACCGATCCATGGGCATCCCGCCCCTTGGCCCAGGGATATCGTTACAATTGCCCCCCATCCTGGAAGGTCTGGTCCCCAGGCCGTACGCCTAGATAGATAGGATTTGAACCCGGATGGTCATAATGGTCGGGTGTTAATAACCCTCATCTGCTCTTTAGCAGGATTCAATTTCGGGTGTTAATAACCCTCATCTGCTCTTTAGCAGGATTCAATTTTAGGTGTTAATAACCCTCATCTGCTCTTTAGCAGGATTCAATTTCGGGTGTTAATAACCCTTATCTGCTCTTTAGCAGGATTTAATTTTAGGTGTTAATAACCCTTATCGCCATGTAATTAGCGGCCTGTCGGCGGACTCACGAGGCCCTCATCTGCTTGTTAGCAGGATTTAATTAAATAGGATTTAAACCTAATAGTCAGGTGTTAATAACCCTTATCTGCTCTTTAGCAGGATTTAATTTTAGGTGTTAATAACCCTTATCTGCCCTTTAGTAGGATTTAATTTTAGGTGTTAATAACCCTTATTACTATATAATTAGCAGCCTGTTAGCAGACTTATAAGGCCCTTATCTACTTATTAGTAGGATTTAATTAGATAGGATTTAAACCTAATAGTTAGGTGTTAATAACCCTTATCGCTATGTAATCAGCAGCTAGTCAGCAGACTCACAAGGCCCTCATCTGCTCGTTAGCAGGATTTAATTAGATAGGATTTAAACTAAGGTCCTTATCTACTTATTAGTAGGATTTAATAGTACTCTTTATCAGACATATTAACGTCACAGCAACTAGCTCTTATTTTAGCCCTAACTTAGGCTACTATTACTAACTATTACTTACTTTAGCAGACAGCCTTAGTATGCCCCTTCTTATAGTAATACGTATATACAGCCTTACTATAGCACTTCTTAGCACTATAGCCTAGCTTACTACACTTACTATAGTTAGTAGCTGGCCTTGCCTACTTAGCGTCTGCTAACTAAGGCCTCTTTACTAACGGCTTGCTAAGCGGTAATTAAACGGAGCTCTCTACAGAGGTCTACATAGGGGTCTAGCTAGAAGCCTAATTAGATACCTAGTTAGCCTAGAGCTCCTATAGTCTTTTAGTAGTAAGGGTAATATCCCTTAGCCTCTAGGCAGAGTGCTTCTGCTATATAAGTGCCCTCTATAACCCTAGTTACAGGCAGTAGAAAAACAAGAAAGCTAAAGGCTAATTCTCCTCCTAGTTAGAGCCTAAGGCCTAATAGATTACTAACTATTTAGTAAAGAACTATAACAGTAGCTAGCTAGGCTGCTGCTAGGCCTTATAGAGCTAGCTATAGAGATAACGCTCTTAAAGTTCTAGATTAATATGTAATTAGTAAATAAACGCTTTAAAGGTGGCCTAAAGCCTTACCTTACTACCCTTAGCAGCTTAATAATTTCTTTACTACGTCTAGAGTATTAGGGTCACTTTTATAAGAGCCTATTTAATATAGTAGCCTTTAGATACTGTTAGCTAAAGCTAATTACTTGCCTTAATAGCTGCTAGCTAATCTGCTACTTGCTCTGGCGTACTGTCTTCCTAAAGGGTGCTATAGGCGTACGCTAGAGGCCGCTTATATTGCTTCTTAGCTAATAGATAGGCTAGGCGGTTAGTAAGTAGTCACAAAAGGGCTATATTTTGCTCCTAGATAGTCCGTATTAGCTTAATAACAGATAGAGTAGATAGGCTAGATAGGGGTAGTTCTAATAGCTCTAGTTTAATTTAGTAAGTGGTTACTAAAGAGCGTGTTAATTACAATAGTTAAGATTATAATAATTTATTATCTATTTCTAGCCTAATCCCTCTTAGAGGTAGAAGTTAAATAATTATAAGGTGTATTAGCTAAGGGCCTAGATTAGGGAAAAAGATAGACGTTAAATTGATTAAATTAATAGGTAGGGGTATCTGTAGATATAGAATTTAACTTAGCTAGTTTAGCTGGCTGGCTAGGCTAAAGGGTAATATATATGTGTGTGTTACTAGCCGGGCTAATGTATTACTAATCGGCTGGCGATTAACTAATCTATAGGCATCCTGCCCCTTAGCCTAGGGATATTATTATAACTAAGGACTTAAAGATAATATTAATAATAAACTTATTAAGATTATTAACTTACTTTAGGACTTTTTATCTTATATTAAACCTATTATTAAAATTAATATATAACTTTTTAAGTAATATAAAAAATAAAGAGAAATATAATAACCTAGTACTAATATAAGTAAGAAGTACGCCTAAGGACCTAAATAGCTATATAGTAAAATAAAATATAAAACTACTAGTAGTAATTATATAATAGTTACCTAAGTATAACTTATAAGTAATATATAAGGCTTATAAATATTAGTATTATAAAGAAATAAAATTAGTAACTAACTTAAGATATTAATAGTATTAAATACTTTAACTATAAAAAAATAAAACACTTTATATAAGACTATAAATAGCCTAAAAGGCTATAAAATAAGAACTTACTTAAGTATATATAAAAAGCTAATATAGCTTAAAAAGAGGTTCTTTATAAATAACTCTTATAAATTATAAAGAAATAAAGACCTAAAGTACTTAAGTATACTTTTATTTTATTCCTTTAATATTAAAAAAAGTAAGACTAGATCTTTTTATTTAGTTAGTTATTAACTAAGTAATTATCTTCTAATTATCTTACTTCCTCTAGTTATAGGTTTAAATCCTAATATAACTACTATTATATACACCTAGCTAGCGTATAGCCCTATTATATATATAAAGGCCTGCCTAATAGGACCTATAGAATAGGATTTTCTAGCTAGCTAGAGAGTATAAGAGCTATAGCGCCTGCCTAAGAAGGGCCTACTAGATTAAAGTTTTCTAGCTAATAAGCTAATACTAGTAGAGGCTAAGGTGCTATCTAGAGAGTATAAAAGCTAAAGGGGCCTACCTAGTAAGGCAGGCTAGACGCCTAGAAAAAAAAAGGATAGGCCTAAAGCTAATTTAGGCAGGCCTCTAGCAAACTAGCTAGTTAGGAGTGCTAGGTAATTTGCCCTATAAGGACACCTACTTATATTTACCTAGAGATTTAAGGATAAATTTCTTAAGAAAGAGGGTAATTATAAAAAAATAAAGACCTAAAGTACTTAAGTACGCTTCTATCTTATTCCTCTAATATTAGAGAAAGTAAGACTAGACCTTTTTATTTAGTTAGTTATTAACTAAGTAATTATTTTATAGTTATTATACTAAGACTATATAAGTTATAGTTTTATATTATTATAATATTAACTTAAGTTAAATATATTTTATATATAGTATTTATAATTATTTATAAAGCCTTAGTACTTATATAGTAGAAGTATATAAGGTATAAAGGACTCTTATAGTGTAGTAACTATATAGAACACTATAACTACTAAAAGTAATATAAGATTCCTTACTAATTAGTATATAAATTATCTTAATCTATTTAGAATTAATATTAATTATAAGTATTAAACTATAAGATTAAGTATAATTATACCCTAATTAAGTAGGTAATTACTCCTAATTATCTTATATTATTATAATTAAAGGTAAATTATAAAGAGGCTCTAGTTTAATTAGAAAGTAAGTATAAGTATAAAAAATAAATTATATATATCTATTTTTAAATCTATTAACACTAGGTTATATCTCTATACTTAATTAGGATTAAAATCTTCTAATTAGCTTATATACTATCTTACTTTAGGCTAATTACCTTACCTTACTCTAATTATCCCTTAATTTCTTCTTTATAAGTCCTCTTAAGAAGAAATTATCCTTAAGATTAGCCTTTATATAACTACCTTTATAGTAAATTAGTATTAGCCCTTCTTCTTATTCTTCTTCTTAGCCTCTACCTCCTGCTTATATACCTCCTTTATATAATCTTATTAAAGCCTTACGTCCTTATAATCCTAGCCCTCTTAATCCTAGCTTAATAATAGTAGTACTTAGGGCGTATATATAGGGGTTATATAAGCTAACTTATTAATTAGGTTATTATATTAATTAACCTACTTCTTTTATATACACTTATTAATTACTAGTTTCTTAAAAAGCTTATTTTAGTAGTATAGTAGTTAATAATAGTAATTTATAGCCTTTTATTAAAGTAACTTATTAGCTTCTTACTAATTAAGCTTTAACTTACTAAGTATTAACTTATAACTTACTTATCTTAACTATAAGTTTAGATCTTAAGAAGTTATCTTTTTTAGCTATAAGTCTTTACTTTACTTAATTAATAAGGGTTTCTAAAGTAGTTAAGCTTAAGTTAGAGGGTTTTTCTTTATAATATCTTTAATCTTAAGTAAAACCTAAGCTAGAGGCCTAGTTCTAGTAACTAATAATAGAGTTAGCCTAGATAAGATAGAAAGTAAATATAGGTTTATAAGTAAATATATAAGTCTCTCTAATTATAGCGTTATATTAAGCGTCTAAAGAATTAGTTATAAGGTAATTAGTAATATTTAACTAAGAGGTATAAGACTTATAGGAGTATACTTAGAATTAGACCCTCTTTTAATAGTGTTTATTACTAAGGTAGACTAATTAGGTAGGTTTTAAGGTATAAAGCTTAGTAATAGTCTAAGTAGTAAGTGTTATCTCTAGCTAGTAACTAATTAATAATAATATAGGCTAAAGATCTAAAGATTAGTTAGTATACTTTATTTAATTAACACTATAAAGCCTAGCCTTAAATATAGCTTCTTAATAATTATATAGTCTAATTTAGCGCCTACTAATACCTTTATATAAATATTTCTATATTAACTATAGACGTCCTTAAGACACTTTTCTAAAGTATTACGTATAGTATTATTAACTTAGTTACTTTTATAGTAAAACTTATAGCTAATTTATTAAATCTAGTATATATATATTTAATTACTTAGTATACTTTTTATTTTATTACTTTAAAAGATAAGATTCTTAGTTAGGTATAATTTACTATACTAGACTACTATTTAGAACTACTTTAAAATATAAAGACTATACTCCTATAAGCTAGGCTACTAGGCTATATTAATAACATAAGCACTAGTGTTAATTAAAATCTTAATATATAGTAAGGCCTTTTTATCTTAGTAGAATCTTTAGAGCACTAAGATATTATTAATAAAAATTACCTTAGATTAGCTTGCCTCCTAAAGAGGGTTATACTAATAAACTATACTATCTTATTAGTTAATAATTATTCTTATAAAGTGTTTAAGATAATTAATAAATAGTAAAAAGAGGACTAGGTATATAAAAGTCTTAATTACTTTATAAGTAGTAAGTAACTAAAGAACTAAAACTAAGGTAATATTTAGATTAATAGAATATTTCTAGCTAATTAGAACTACTATAATATTATAGACTAGTAATAAGTCTTAAGTTATAACCTCTAATACTATAGTAATCTTATCCCTCTTTATCTAATCTTTTTAAAGTAGCTAACCCTATAGGTTATAGTAATTAAAGAGGATAGCTCTTACTTTCTAGTAGCTCTAGCCTTACTATTCTTACTAGCTATCTTAGATTATAAAAGCTACTAGTTACTATTATAAAAACTAATCTATATCCTCCTAAAGAAGCTAGTTAGGAAAATATATATTAAGTTTAGTTAGAATAAAGTGTATAAAACTATTTTAAATAGGTATAACTTATAGGTATACTTAAGTCTAGTAGCTAAAGTAGTTATTTATACTAAAATTAATAAATTAAGAGTTTTAAGCTTCTTTAGTTATAGCTAGTAGTATAGTCTTAAATCTAATTAGTCTATTTAATTACTAGCGTTCTATATAGTTATATAAGTTATTCTTAAAGTTATAAATAGTATAAGGGCGCTAGATCTAAGTAGTTATACTACTATAGTTCTATAAGGAAGAAGAGATTAAGCTAATAGAAGATATTATAGTAGCGTTTAGTAGTAAAAAAAGAAAAGTAATTAGTCTTAGGTTTAGTAAGTATATAGCGTAGTATATAATTTTAAGTAGTAATTATAATAAAAAAGAAAAGATTAGGTTTAATAGTATATAAAGAAAAAGGT
>NW_007361304.1:0-10446 GCF_000149035.1 Colletotrichum graminicola M1.001
ATATTACGTAGTAAATTTACTACGTAATCTTATTATAGTTTCTTTTTTTATATATAACTTAGATCTAGTATTTCCCCTTATTATTTATTATTACTTATTAATACGTATAGTTAACTATATTACCAACTTAGTAATAACTAATACTAGTTAGTAGTTAAACTTTATAATAACTACTACTGTAAGATGCTTTAGATTAGTAAGGTAATATAAGAAGAGGTAATTTTTATTATTAATCATTTATAGAGGCCTAGAGTAGGCTTTTACTAAAGAATCCCTTTATAAATACCTTTATAATAAGGTTATACTACACGCCCTTTTAGGTTAATTACTAAGATATTAATACCTAACCTCCTATAGTTAGTAAAGGCCTAGTAATTTATATCTATATATATAAGCCTTATTACTTTATAAGAGGTAATTCTTAACTATAAAAAACACCTTACTTTATATACTAATTTACTATTAATTAGTAACTATTTACTTTTCATATTTTTCTTATTATAAGCCTAAGAGCTTACTAAGCTTTCTTTATATATTTCTTCTTATTAAGTTATTTTATATTACTAATATAATAGCCTTTATTACTTATAAGCTTACTATAAGCCTTTTCTTTTTTAAGTTTTTACCTAGCTATAAGTCTTTATAGTTACTTATACTACTAGTAGTAAATACCCTAATAGATATATATACTTTTTAGTAATAGGCTAATAGCTAGAGAAACCGCTTATAGCTAAGGGGTAGTTAGGCTAATAGAGGGTAATTATAAGTAAGTAATTAAGATAAATAACTATAATAATCTAGTAAGTAGTGCCTATAGTGTAGCTAAAGCCTAAGAAGTAAGGGGAAATTACCTAGAATACATACTACTACCTAACGCTACTAAGTAAGTAAAGGTAATTTAAAGCGCTTATAAAGTACTTAAAAGGCTTAAGGATTATATTCTTACTACCTAATAGTAAAAAGACTATATTATAAAGTTACTATAAGACCTTATAGATACTAAGTAAAAGAATATACTTATTACTATTACTATAGCTAATATTACTAACTATAAGCACTATAATAATATATATAAAATCCTTTATAAGAAGGTATAAAATAACTTTAAAGCTTAGTTAATTAAGAATTTTAAGCTATTACCTTATAAAGTTATTATAAAACTAAATAACTACCTTACTAGCTATAAAGTATAAATTAATTAGTTAAAGTATTTTATAGTTATATTATATATTTATAAGACTATAAAGAATAAGTTACTTACTATATAAGATAAAAAAATAATCATAATTACTATATAAAGAGTTAAAGGATTTAAAGAGTAAGTAATAAATTATAATTTTTATAAGATTATTACTAGTATAGTAGTGTTACTTATTATAGCTATTACTATAGTATAAGAAGCTAAGTAAGTAATTACTTATAAATTACTAGTATTTAACTAAGTAGCTTTATATAATAATCTATTATTTATATCTTTTTTAGCCTTATTACTATTAAAGTCTTAAGTAATAGTAGTAACTTATAAGAATTAAGCCTAACTATATTCTTTATATATAATAACGCTAGCTAAGCCTACTACTATAGTAAGTAAAGAAAGTAGCCTAACGTTAAGGTAATTAATAGATTTAATAAAGTTCTATATAAATAATCTAGGTTTAATATATAGTAGTAGCCTATATAAAACTATTAACTTAAAGTTAATTTTCTTTTATAATCTTTATATTTATATAAGTATATTATAAAACTACTATAGTGTAGCTATAATAGTTATACTTAAAGGAGAGCTATATAAGTATTATACTACTTTATTCTATAGTTACTTTAATAATTTTAATATAATAATAGTAAAGCTTATATAACGCTTTAAAAGTAATAAAGTACACTTTTTATACTTTACTAAGCTTTATTATATCCTTTTTAATTTAATTATTAAAAATACTAGTAAAAGTAAGCTTAAAGTACTTAAAGCACTTATTATATAGATTACCTAGCTAGTATAAGTAGCTACTTATAATAGTACCTTATATAATAAAAAGTATTATAAGTAGTTACTTACTTATTACTATAGTATACCTAAATACTTTATTACTATTCTTAATCTACTTCTTACTTTTAGTAGCCTTTATATATAACTATAAAGAGTTAGATATCAATTGCCCTTATAAGTGTGTAACTATTTAATTGCAGTAACAAAACAGGTGACCTGCGTACTCTTTTGTACGGTCGCATTTCTTAGTTAAAGTAGTATAGTAAGTTTACTTTTTTACTATAACCTATAGTTATAATTCTTTACTAGTAATAATAGTAGTAATAATTAATATTAAGTAAACTATAAGTATAATAGCTAGTATAATTATAAAGTAGACCTCTAGAGATAGTAAGTAACATAGCCTTCCTAGCAGCTGTTATAGTTCTAACAGGATAGAGCTAGGCTGTAGTAGTGTTATAAAGTAACGTAGTGTAAAGGCAAAGCGTAACAGTAGAGCAGTAAAGTAAGATAAATAATAACAAGGAGCTAAATAAATAACATAAGATAAGATAGGTAATAAATAAAAGGTGTATTTATAGTTAACCCTTCTTCTATAAAGGGTTACTTACTAAAGGGATATATACTTAAGGTATATATAATATATTATATATATATTAGGTATCTAGTCCTTACTATCTATTTATCTCCTAACTATAGGCACTTACTACCTTATCCTATAATAAGTGCCTCCCCTTAAAAAGACCTTATCTTTTGTTACTAAATACTTTAAGAGCTAATTAAGAAAGTAATAGCTACTATTTTTTTATCTCCTTTATATTATAGCCCTATATCTTAAGGTTATTTATCTATATTTTAACCTTACTATTTACTTATTATTATTATTACTTAGGTTAATAGCCCTAGCCTAGCGCTTCTTTCCTTATAGGCCTATAGGGCTACTAAGTTCCTTTACTAGGCAGGGTTACTTATTACTTCTACTACCTAAGCTTATATTACTAATAACAGCCTAAGTAGTAGTATATATCTCCTACTAGAGGTAAAGTGTCTTTATAAGTAAGGTAACCTAATTTTATAACTATTTAAAATCCTTAGCCTTAAACTTATTAAGGGCGTTAAGATTATCTACCTTATAGTTAAGGTTCTTAACTTTATTTTTAATAGTGTTAATTTATTTCTTAACGTTATTAATTTAAGCTACTTACTAGTAAATCTTTTTAGCCTTAGTATATAAGCTTTTTCTAATAGCCTTATTAATATTACCTTATACTACTATAGCTACCTTAGCCTTATTAATAGCTATTACTAAGGTAGTAGTATTCTTTATATTCTTATAAATTAACTTAGTATACTTATTAACTTTAGTAGTAAGGTTAGTAACCTAGTCTTTTACCTAGTTAATTAGGTGTAATTAGCCCTCTATATAGTAAGTATACTAAATTTCTAGTATAAAGATATAGTTTAGGCACTAGATAAGTAAAAAAGTACGTATAACCTTAGAATTACTTTACTTAGGTTAGTATAGGAATATAAAGCTAATTAACACTATATAACTAAGGAGTTCTTTAGACTATAGTTTACTTTCCTTATAATTAGTAAGAATAACGTCTATAGGGGCTATAATCTACTATTAGAAGTACTTATCTAAGGTTAAGGAGGTATATAACTATTTAGCGTTAGAGCTCTATTAGCTTATATAGAAGCGCTAGACCTAGACCTTAGTCTCTTTATATAGTATTTAGTTACTACTACTATAAAAGGCTTTATTAAGGCATATAATTACTTTTTCCTTAATAGGGATTATTAACTTTTTAGTAGTAAATATATTCTTATATAAGGTAGTAGGTGCCTTTACCTTAGCTACTATAGTAACTTTTTTTACTATTCTATTTTTAGCCTTCTTAATAGTGCTTTATTTAGTTAATAGCGTACTATCTTAATTAAGTATATTAAGGTATTACTTAATATATTTATAAAGCTTATTACGTTTTTTTTATTACTTAACTATCTTTTATTACTAAATATATTTATTAGCCTCTTTAGTCTTATTATAAATATTATCTAGAAGTTTAATTTCTTTAGTTAGGACTTTAAACACCTTAGAGTTCTTACTACTTACCTTATTATTATTAGAGTTAAGGTTAAGATCTATATTACTAGCGTCCTTATTACTATAGTTAAGGTTTTTTATAGCAGCCTTATTATTTTAGCCTTCCTTACCTATACTGCTTATACTAGTGTCTAGTTAGTTATTCTTTTAGGCTAAGGGATTAATAGGGGTAAAGCTAGGTCTTATAGTACTACTACTATACTCCTCTATAAGCTACTAATTACTAATAGCACTAGCCTAAGTAAAGTAGTTAATATGTTTAGATATTTTATTATTATTAATATTATTATTAATAAATCTACTAAAGTTAAAGGTATCTTAATTAAGGACGTCTTTAAGTAGGTTAAATTTACTTATAAAGTCTTAGGTTTTCTTAATAGTATAACTATAAGGTTATTTATTATATTTATAATTAGCTTTAACTACTACTAGCGTTATAGAAAATAAAAGTAAATTATAATATAAAAGTAATAGTAAATTATAAAAAAAAAAGTAATAAGTTAGATAGGTTAAGAAAAATTAGAAAATAGTAGTTATAAGTAGGTAGGTTAAAATATCCTCTAGCTATTAACTATAGGTATAAGTAAGGTAGGTGTAGTTACCTATTTTAAGTAGGTACTTTTTTTTATTTTTTTTAGTTACTAATAACTTATAGTTATTTAAGCTTTTTTTACTATACTACTATATAATTTAATAAAAAGAGCGTGTTAGTATATTAAGGGTGTTATTCCTTTTTATTAAAAAGAAAATTAAAAACAAAAGTGTTAGTAAGAATAATATTATAAGGCTAAGTATTACCTTACGTTATTAAGAAAGATTATAATAATTTAGGTAGTGTTAGTAAATAGTTCTAAAGGAATTCCCTTAGCGCTAGCTTTTAGCCTTATTTCTTTATATACTTTACGCTTTAGTTAATAAAGTTATCTTTCTTATATCTATTTATAAGATTACTAGCGTTTAGTATAAGATTCTTATAAGGTTTCTATATATTATCTACTAGTATATATCTTTTCTATTTAATCAAATACTTAACTAATAGCTAATTTATTTTTTAGTTAACTTTTTAACTTATAATTTATTTAACCTTATACTCCTTTATACTGTTAACTTTTACTAGCTTTAGTAGTTATTACTTCTTACTAAAGGGGTCTTTACCTAAGGGTGCTTTTTATAGCTATATAATTAACACTACTAGGTATACCTTTTATTATAGTAGTAGGTTAAGTTTATAGGCACTAGGCCTAACTATATAAGTAATATAAAAAGGTCCTACTTATTATAGTGACTACTTTTTTTTAGGCTTACTAAGAAGAAAATAGCTTTTACTAAGTTAGAGGAATACCTTATTACTAATAGTAAAATCTATAAGGTAGTAGTAATAATTATATTATTCTTTTTATATTAATCCTACTATATTAATTAAAGCTAAAGCTTTAGATTAGTAAGTCTAGTGTAGGACGTTTAGGGACTTTATTAGTAGTCCTTTAGCGCTAACGTGTTCTAGTACTATCTATAAGTAGAATCTAAGGCCTAGTTTACTTAGTAATTATCTTATTATAACTATATAAAGGTATAGGTAGTATGCCACGCCTGTTAATAGACTATTCTAGTATTACTAAAAGATAAATTAGTTTAGGCACTAAGTGCCTAAAATACACTATATATAGCCTTATAAAGGGTAACTAGGCTAACCCCTTATAATTACCCCCCTTCTAATACAACGCGTCCTAAGTTACTTTAGGCCTACGTGCACTAGCGCTAGTAACTATGCGCTAGAGCATAAGGTTATGTTAACCCTAAAGGCCCTAGGCAGCCTAGCGTCTAGTAACAGCTACTAGATATTACCTCCCTACACCTAGTCCCTCTAAGCCTAACGTAAGCTGCCCCTTATTTATGCCTAGCTAACTAATCTACTAATTAATAACCTCTAGCCCCTTAAGGCCTACACTAAAGAAAGTCTTAACAGGTAGGATTTAAACCTAGCCCCTATTAACAGCTAGAAGACCTACTTAGTGCCTAAATAATTATAAAGGTATAAGTAGTATACTACGCCTGTTAATAGATTATTTTAGTATTACTAAAAGATTAATTAGTTTAGGCACTAAGTGCCTAAAATATATTATATATAGCCTTATAAAAGGTAACTAGGCTAACCCCTTATAAACTATAAGTAAGTTATTTAGTAAGTGTTATAACGCTAGGAGTATATTAATTTATAGTATATCTAGGTTAGTATATATATAGAAATAAATAGTAATTTTAACTATTTAGTTAGTCTTTTTACTTTAACTATTAGTCTAAGGATAGTAAGCTATAGAGATAAGTAGCTTTACTTTTAGGGTGTTAAATATTTTTACTTAAATAGTAGAAATAAATTTAAGGTTATAATTACTAATAATAGCTATTAGTAGGCCCTAGTTATATATTATAAGTATATATAATAGTACCTAGGCCTAGTAGTAAGCCTTATACTTAGTATATCTTAAGATAAGTAACGTTAACTTACTAAACTTATAGGTTATAGTGTAAAAGTAGTTAAATATAAGGTAATTAGGTAGTACCTAGAAGCTACTTTATATAAGTACCTTAGGTATATTTATAATAAAGTTTATAAAGATAGTATAGTAAGGCACTTTAGGTATTATTATAGGTTAAAGTAATTTTATAGCCTTTTAGTAATCTATCTAGTTACTTTAGTAGGTTAGGTAATAAGTAAGATATAACTTTACTAACTTAGCTTTTTTTAGTATATAAAAGTTATATAGTTTAGTAAGTATTTTATTACGCCTAAAGTAAAACTTCTTATTATAAGTAAAAGTAAAAATTCTTCTTACTATAGGTTTTAAGACATAAAGTCTATATATTCTATCTAACGTAATATAAAAGATTAGTCCTTTATTATTAATTACTTCAGGTAAAGTTAGTACTTATAGCCATTACCTTTTTTTATAAGGTAGCTATTACTCTTTTTTAGCCTTATCTAGGGTTATAAACTTTTAGTTACTTTTATATAATTACTTAATTTAGGCCCTTAGCCTCCTAAACCTCTTATTACCTTAATAACCTAAGACTATACTTCTTATAAAGTTATTATTAATTTATACTATTATTATAGTAGTAGCCCTAAGGTTTAGTAGCTTATTACCTATATATTACGCTATTACTACTATATCTTTATTATTATTATTATTAATATTAGTAAGCTTATCTTTTTATAAGAAATACTTTAAGAGATTAGGCTATATAATAAGTAGGCAGAAGAGTATATTTAGTACTATATTAAGCTTACTAAGGATATAGAAGATATATAAGTAGAATTAGGAGAGGTAGTTTACTATATTTATAAGGTAAAAGTTAGCCTTATTAAGACTTATTATCTTTAGTAATATATAAGTAATAATCTCTTTTACTACTATATAGTCTATAAGAATATTAACTTTATACTTATTAGACTAAGTAAGCTTTTAAAGTTTCTTTATAGCCTATATAATAGCTATAACTTTAGCCTTAGTTATACTAAAACGTTTTTTTACCTAAGTTATAGTTTATAAAAGGAATAAGATTAGCTTAATATATTTATTTTTTATATTAATACTAAGTATTCTCTCTTTATCTTAGTTATAATTTAATTAAAAAAACTATAAGCCTAAAACTACTAATATAGGTATTAATCTTAAAGAAAAGTAGTTTCTTAAGGTTATAGTAATACCTTATTACTTATTATAAGGGTGTTAAGACAAGGGTCGTGTAGAAACTACAGTAGGACCTAAGCAATACGTTAGTAACTATTTACCTATTTAGTCTAGGCTAGAGAGGGAAAATCTTAGACTCTCTAGTAAAAAGTCTAGTTAATAGAATAAACCTACCTTCTATACTCTTCCTAGTTAAGGCACTTAGCTACGTACCTTTATAATTCTTTTTGCTCTATAGACTAAAAAGACTAGTATAGAATAAAATATTAGGCTATAATTCTAATAGTAAATAATTAGTAATATTAAGGTAAGATAAAAGCTTAAATAAACTATAAGTATTTATAAAAAGAACTATAGCTATATAAGTAAATAATATAGCTACTTAATAAAGGACGCTATACCTTTATAATAATAACCTAAATAACTTAGTATAAGATAAGTAAAGAATTACTAAGCATAAAGTAGCTTAAGGTATAAACTTTTTTTAATAAGGGGAATTAAGGGGCTATACCTAAGGGTAAATATATAGTAAAGGGTTAGTATTACCCCCTAATAGGCCTTACTATATATCCTTAAGACTAAACCTATAAGAACTAGGTGTAGTAGACCTTATATAGCTATTTTAGCTATAATAAGCTAAGATATAGTAGTAAAATATAGAAATATATAGGTAGAACTAAGAACTTATTTATACCTTTATTAAGAGATTAGTAATAAAAGACTAACTAAAGGAATATAAAAAACTACTTAATTATAATTATTATATTTTATATAAGAACTATACTACTATAAAAAGAGATAATTAAATAAAAGCTATTAAGGAAGTAAATAACTTAAGACTAAAAGCTTTAGTAAGCTATTATATTATATAAGTACTATTAAAAGTAACCTTAATAATTTAAATAAAATAGTAAAACTATAAGATAGGCCTAAAAGATAATATATACTAAGATAACTTCTTAGCGTTTATTAACTAAACTTATATTAATCTAGAGGTATAAGAGAGAGAGTACTACTACACCTTATTTAAAAAAATAAAAAAATTAAGGGACTCCTTAATAACTTTTTTTACTAAATAAAATATAATCTATTATACGCTAGGTAATAAAGTTAAGGATAGCTATAACTAGGTATATAACTTCTTCTTTAGGCTGTCCTTAGGGTTATAAAAAAAAAAATTTAATAGAAAATTAAAATAAAGACGCTAAAAATAGTAGCTTAAGAGGTAAAAAGATACTAAGACCTAAATTATAAATTATATAGTAAAGCGTTATAAAATAATCTATAGAAACACCTAAAGAAAGAGGTAGAATATAAGTTAAGATAGCCCTTTTTCTAGAGGTCTACCCCCTAACCTAATATAAGGGGCCTATTAACCCTAGGCTAAAGCCCTAGGTTTACACCTTAAGGAGGATCTAGAGGCTAAAGTAGGGGAAGTAACTAATTAGTAAGTATCTTATAACGTATAAAGCTAAGACTACTAGCTATATATTATAACTATAAGAAGCTAAGCTATTATATATATAAGTATAAAAGCCTATAGAATAGTAGCACTATACTAATAGTTTAGTAACTTAATTTTAAAAAAGCCTCTATTAATATAATTATAGTAAAAAATAAAGTTACTAAGCTAAATAATTTAGAAAAAAAATAAAAGTAACTAATACTTTAGATTATATTATACTTATAACTATTATACTATCTAAAGAAATAATAAAAAGATAAGTAATTATTTTATAAAAGCACACTAAGTATATAGTAAATACTAATATAAATATATACTTTTAGATTAATCTAATTAGTATATAGCTAGTTAAGCTACTAGGCTTATAATAAGTAGATATATAATACCTAACCCTCTTTAGGTTTAATAAAAGTAAGGAGAAGCCTATAGCTACATATTAGGTAACCTTTTTCTTACTAGATTCTAAGGGCTAGCTATAAAAGATTTAGTAACTTTTTACTAAAGTTATAAGGCTTAAAGGCGCTATAGACCTCCTCTTATTATAAGTATTAATAAAAAAAGAAGGTATTATTATAAACACCTAAATAAACTAATAAGAGTATAATTATATATTTATTACTAACTTTAAGTAAATCCTATAAGAAATTATAAAAAACTATAAATAGGTATATATAGTATATATTTATAGTGCTACTATAAAAAATAAACCCCTTATAATTTCCCTAAGGGAAGAAAGTAAAGGCTATAATAATAAGTTACTACTACCTCTAGAATTAATATTAAAGTAAGAGGCGTTTAATAAATAAGTAGTAAAAATAATTAACCTCCTCCTAGAAGTAAAGCATACTATTAATTTATATAATAAAAAGAAACTACTATATAGACTTATTTACTTTTTAAACTAAAAGTAACTAAAAAAGCTTTATAAATATATTACTAAGAACCTAGTAAATAGTTATATTTAACTATTAGTTAGTAAGGCAGGCGCACTAATCCTCTTTATTTTAAAGAAGGATAGTACTTTACGCCTTTATATAGACTATTAAGGTCTAAATAAGATTATAGTAAAAAACAGATACCCTCTACCTCTTATTAGTAAGCTCTTAGAGAGGCTTTATAAAGCTAAGTAGATCTCTAAGGTTAATTTATAGGATATATATTACTATATTTATATTAAAGCTTTAGACTACTA
>NW_007361305.1:0-10415 GCF_000149035.1 Colletotrichum graminicola M1.001
ATATTACTACTTTCTATAGTTACGTTAGGTAATTCTTTTTTATATAGATTTTTATAAGTAATAGTATAAAACGTTACTTAGTTATATAACTTCTTATAGGTTAATAGGCTATTAATTAACTACTTACTAAAGTATATAGTTATAGTAAAAAACGCAGTAGATTTATAGTTTTTACTATCTAATAGGTAAGTTTTACTATCTTTACTTACTTCTTTAGGATAAATTAGCTTATTACCCTTATAGTTAATAAGAAAGTAACTAAAGGTAGCCTATAAAGCCTATATAAAGTAGGTACTTTTATACTACATAAAGGAGGCTTATTATTCCTCCTTAGTGTGCTTAGTTAACTAATAGCCTAATTTACTATAGATAAAGCACTTTTTAGATAAATTACTGTTAGGTAGTGCTTTACTACTAGCTAACTATAGAGGGCCTTATAAATAGCCTTACTATCTTTAGGGGTCTGCCTTATAGTTACGCTAGCTGTTATACTTATAGTTAACTTAGTATTAGTTATTACTATAATTATTATTAGTAAAGTATTATAACTATAGCTTATAGTAAAGAAGTAAATTTACTACACTACTATATAATTATATATAAAAGCTACTAAAGGTAGTAGGTAAATTAAGGATAGTAATAAAGTATTTAGGTATACTATAGTAGTAAGTAAGTAATTACTTATAATAGTCTTTATTATATAGGGTGCTATTATAGGTAGTTACCTATACTAACTAGGTAATTTATATAATAAGTGCCTTAAGTACTTTAAGCTTACTTTTACTAGCGTTTTCTTTAGTAATTAAATTAAAGGAGGTATAGTAAAGCTTAGCTAGGCGTAAAAGGTGTACTTTATTACTTTTAAAGTGTTATTTAAGCTTTACTATTATTATGTTAAAATTATTAGGATAACTAAGTAATAAGGTAGTGTAATACTTACGTAGCTCCCCTTTAAGTATTACTATTACTACTACGCTATAGTAGTTTTATAGTATGTCTATATAGATATAAAGGTTATAAAAGAATAGTAACTTTAAGTTAATAGTTTTATATAGGCTACTACTATATATTAAACCTAGATTATTTATATAGAACTTTATTAAGTTTATTAATTACCTTAGTGTTAGGCTGTTTTACTTACTTACTGTTATAGTTATTATAGTAGGCGTTACTAATAGTAAGAAATATAGTTAGACTTAGGCTTTATAGAGTGCTACTATTATCTAGGGTTTCTATAGTAATAGGGCTAGAGGAGGTGTAAATAATAGATTATTATAAGAGGTTACCTAGGTAATTAGTAGCAATTTACAGGCTGTAGCTTATTTAGCTGCTTTTACTATAGTAATAGCCTTAATAGGCAATACTGCTATATTAGTAATCTCTTTATAGAAATTATTATCTACTAAGCGCTTTTTAAATCCCCTAACTTTTTATATAGTAGTATTAATTATCTCTTTATCCTAGATAATAGTTTTATTATCTTAAATAGCTTAGTAAAAGTGCACTATAATTATAAAGTTTTTTAACTAATTAATCTACACTCTATAGCTTATAAGGCCCTTATATAGCTTCTTAAGTATTTTATATAGCAGGAGAGTAAAATCCTTAGTTTCTTAATCTTTAAAGTTAACTTATACTTTAGCCTAAAGGATACTATATAAATAGTTATTTACCTTATACTTAGTAATATAATATATAGCTATAGTAGTAAGGCTGTTACGCCGCTTAGCCTTAGTAAGATCCTTTAGTATATCTATAATATAATCTCTCCCCTAAAGATTAGGAATAATATACTTCCTAAAGTCGCTTAGTATAAGGTATAGGTTACTTATTATAGCTACTAGCCTTATAGCGTTATATAGTATTACATACTTATTATAAATTATTATAGGTTACTTACTTAATTTACCTTCTTATATATTACTTATTATCTTTTTACGCTTACTTATCTTAGTTACTTACTTATAATTACTCTCTATTAGCCTAACTACCTCTTAGTTATAGGCGTTTTCCTTAACTGTTATTAAAGAGCGTATATATCTATTAGAGGATATACTACTAGTAGTATAGATAATTATAAAAACTTAGGGTTAAATAGATACTTAAAAAGGGAAGGCTTATAGTAAGCTTATAGGTAATAAAGGCTGTTACGTTAGTAATATAAAATAATTTAGAGAAAAATAAGGAAAATATATAAAAAAGAGAAAGTTAGTAAGCTTTATAGGCTTATAACAAAAGGAAGGTAAAAGGTAAATAATTACTAATTAACAGTAGGTTAGTATATAAAGTAAGGTGTTTTTTATAGTTAGATAGGGGACTTCTTATATAGTAATAAAGTTAATTTACTTATATAAATAACGTAAATTTATACTACTCTTACTATATTAAGGGGATATAACTACTAAATAACGTAAATTAACCTATAATAGGCGTATAGCGTAATCTTACTATAAGGGTATTTATAGATAGGATTCTTAGTAACTAATTAGGGCTACTATAAATAATTAATAGAAAAATTACCTCTTCTTATATTACCTTACTAATCTATAGTAGCTTATAGTAGTAGTTACTATAAAGTTAACTACTAATTAGTGTTAGTTTTACTAGGGTGGTAATACAGTTAACTATACGTATTAATAGGTAAGTGACAAATAATAGGGGTAAATACTAGTTCTGAATTATGCGAAAAGGAAAGAAAACTATTATAGGATTACGTGGCAAATCCACCGCATAATATCCCTATAAATCCGGTGGATCTACAGCGAATTAGCCGTAGTTATTCCGGCCGTTTAGCGTTAATCTATACCGCTAATATCTAGGCAATAGTTAACATCGCAACAGATACCCCTTTTTTTAAGTCTTTTAAAAGTATATAGCTATTACGTCTTTCCTAAGATATCTAAAAAAGTTATCTTATTACTAGTTAAAGTTAATAATACGTTATATTATATATTTTATGTTATGTTTATTTTAACTATATAGAAGGGTTAGTACTATACTTTATAAAGTATTTCTGCTTTAGAGAATAGTATCTGCCTTTAGGCATAATTAAAAATAGGTAAAGTAAAAAGCTATTAACAAAAAGGAAAAAAATAAATAAGTAGGAAAACCACTACTACCTATAATAACGTCTAATAATAATAGAATATATGTAAATAGGTAGGTCTAGTGATTCTTAGACCTAATAAAAAGAGATTTTAAAGAGAAGTTAAAGGTTAATAGCACAGCCTTTAATATAATAATATATGTCCTATAAATAAGATATATAGTAATAACTATATATAAATTATAGTTCTTAAGTATTAAGGATAATAGATGCTCCCCCCTTTCCTCTAAATAGGTCTGTAAATTCTTTTTTCTACTGATTTAGGCTGTCCCTACGGCCCTATCCCTTTTTTAGGTTGGCTTCTATAATAGCTAACTATGTCCGCTGTCCCTATTACACTATTACTAAGTAATCTATACCCTAGTGTATCTTATATAAAGTAAGACCTTAATAATAATAGATTTATTACTTAACTACCTATAGTACCTTAAATACACTATTATAGGTCTTTATTATATAAGGGAAGCTAAATAGCCTACTAGTGTATTTATCCTTAATTACTATAAGCTAAACGCTATTATTATAGCCTTTAAGGTAACTAAATAAATCCTAAGTAATCCTATAGTATAAGTAAAATATCTTTTACTTAGATTACTATCCTAAGATAACTTTCTTTACTTAAGTTATCTAGTAGTAAGCGTATTCTTACTTATTATATACCTTAATTCTAACTCTTTTTACTTTATAAATTAAGTAGCTTAGTGCCTTTATACCTAGGTGTCTGCCTTATAAGTGCTAAAGCTAGGCTAAGGTATTTTATATTAGCCTATCTTAGTAAGTAGGTCGTTTAGGGATCTAAGAATTATATAATAGTGTTATGCCTATATAGATAATAGCTATACTACTAATAGGAATTTATCTAGAAAAAAAGTAGCAAGAAAAAGGCTTATATTTAAGGAAAGAGATATTAGTAACTTAAGTACGTTACTTAACTATAAAGCTATTTATATATCTACTATACTATAAAGTATAATTAAACCCTAAATACTAAATACTAGTCTTTTAAAGTAAGGCTTTTAAGATAATATTAATATAAAAGTTCTTTATATATACTACCTCTATAAGTATAAGGTCTATATTTATCTTATTATAGCTTTTAAGAATCTTTTTTATTATATAAGTACTTATTATAAGTATAAAATATAAAGTAGTACCTAAGTTAACTTATTATATACCTTTATCTAAGGTCCTAATTAATTTAGGCTTAAGTATTAAGATATTATTTACTAAGTAGGTAGCTTTATAGTTATCTAATATAGTACTATATAAAAGGATATATAGGCTTATAAAAAGTATAATAAAGACACTATAGGAATACTATTTCTAGATAAGATTATTTAGAGTTAGCTATAGTAAGGTAAGGTTAATAATATATATAATAACTTTTAAAGAAAGGTCCTTACCTTCTTTTTTATCTTACTTATTATGTTATTTCTTATCTTCTAATAGGTTATTTTATAGCTAGTTTGTTTAAAAACTATACTTCTTAAATAGCAGCCTAGCCTTAAGCTACCTTTTCTAAGTGTATTAAATTTAGAGGTCTAGGTGCCTAGTGCTATTAATTTAATTATATATCTACTATATATATTCTATAAAGATAAATATATACCTTATTAAGAAGCCTATAAGTGCTTTCTTAATATATATATACTCTAGAGACGTCTATATATAGTAGTAGCTATATATATATAAGTTATTTTAAGACTTACATTTAAAGTAAGAAGATTCTTCCTCCTATGATATTATAAAGTAACCTACTAGGGTTATATATGCCTTATACCTCTTCCTTTTATATTTTATAGTAAAGAAGCTCTTTTTAATAACACCTACTAAGATAGTAGTATAGTAGTTAAGGCTCTTAATAAGATTACTTTATACCTTATGTTATATAATATCTAAGAGCTTATAGGCTACCTAGAAAAAAGTAATTTAATATAAGATAACCTTAAGAAATAGTCCTAAAGTAAGTAACCTTCTAACTTAGGTATATTAAGATTTATATATATATATTTATATTTTACTAATCTACTAGGTAGGTGTTAGGATTAGTGCTTAATCTTACTTATTTTACAGTTACCTCTAAAAAGTTTAAAAACACCCCACTTACGGTAGCCTCCACACATAACTACCCTATAACTTTAATAACTAATTAAACTACTAATTTATTAAATTATATAGTAATATTATAGTTAATTAAAAGAGAATTATTTACCTATTAATATTGTGTATACTATCCCTTTGCTTTAATAACTGCTTGTAAGCGCCGTGGTAATAACTTAATAAGACTTCTAATTGTATCTTATAGCACTGCATCCTATGCCTCCTGTAATTTCTCCTTAAATAACTTAATATTTAATTAGTTATTCCTGAGATTAAATGCTTTAGGGTATATAATCCTTAGCTTATCCTTTATTAGCTTCTAGACGTGCTTAATTAGGTTAAGGTTAGGTAAGTATCTAGGCTAGTTAAGCTATAAAACGTTATGCTGTAATAGCTACTAGACTATCTAAGATAATACGTAAATAGGGGCATTATTATAAACAAAATAACATGTTTCTTTATAAGCAGGTAAAAAACTATTCTTAAGGCAAGATATATAGCTATTTATACTATACCCTTCTTATAGTAAGTTCTTATTATATATAAGAGAAATAAGCTAGCTTTAGCCCTCCTCTTATATTATACCTTATACTATTATATATATATTAGCCTTAATATAAGTTATAAGGTTAATATACTACTTATACTAATAGTAATAAGGTAGCTAAAATACCTAAGCTGCTAGGTATTATATGTTATTTTAGTAAGAAGATTTATTAGAGAATTATAACTATATAAGAGTTAGTAATAATACTACTTTATAAGGGGTTACTACTAAGAGACATACTACTATTAACTTTTCTACTTTTTTAATCTATTCTCTTGTAAACTTAAGGCGCTTACAGGAGGCTTCTTATATAATAAATAGCCTCTTTTTAGATCTCTATTTATAATAGTTAGCTTTATAAAGAACCTACTAGATAGTGTTAAGGCATACTTTACCTTTCTATTAGCTAGCAAGCTCTTAGTATAATTACTAATAGTTGATTTTTGCTAAACGAATAATTGCCCTTTTCTCCTGCTTACTAAGTTTCTCTGGCCTCCCTTTTTGGGGTTAAGACTTAAATGATTACGTAGTGTTAAAGCGATAGATAGTCTTGTGCACTGCTGTAAGGGAGTAGTTAAATATGCTTGCTGCGTTGCGGTAACTTTAACCTGCTAAAACAAAGGTAGTGATTGCAACGCGCTGTATTTCTGAAAGCTTATTATTAGCCCTACGACCTCCTATTATCGTAGAGCTAAATAGCTGTAATTTATCGTCTATTTCCTGAAGTTCTGGTAGATATAAGGAGGAAGATAGGTTAGATGGAGGTGGCGGGGGCCGCGCGTCATATGTGCCGTTTTTAGACTTTTTAGAGGTAACTATATAATAGTAAGGTATTTTACTTAAATAAGCGTCTAGTTTACTAAGTTACTTAATACGTTATATTACCTAAAAGCTTATAGTATAAAATAAAGTAATATACCTTTTTACTTAAAAGCTTTTATCTAAGTAAGTATAAAAATTATATTTACTACTAAGAAGAAAACCTAGTCCTTAACTATATTAAAACCTTTCTTATATTACTTATAAATTATCTTTAGTACTACTTTATTTAAAAGGTATAATTAATATATAAGTTTTATATTAAGATTAGTTAATACTAGTAGTTACTTATATTAAGGCTATATTATATTCTTAATATTAATAAATTTATTAATAGTATAGGCTTATATATTGTTAGGGATTTTATTTAAGTATAAATTACTATCCTTATCTATAATTAGACTATTTAGGTTAATATATTTCTAGATATACCTTAATTTAGCTTTGAGCTAAAAGGTTATATACTAGGCAGGCTAGTTAGCTTATAACCTTAGCTTCTCTATACTATTAATTAATATTATTAGTCTAAAAACCCTTTTTTAGATAAGATAGTTTGTTTAAACAAGAGATATCTAACCTATAAGCACTTTAGATATAATAGTTTAAGGGTGTAGTATAAGCTAGGCTTATAACTATTATAAAGTTACTTTTTAGGTAAAAAAGGTTATAAGAAAACAGCTTAACTATCTAACGTCTAGTAATGGTTAGCCTGGCTTAAAGAAAAGGTTTTTCTTTAAGTAGGCCTCTTATATAGAGATAAGGTTTAGCTTAGAAGAACTATTCCTCTGTTCTAGAGAAACCCTAGCTATATAACAGCCGGCTCTATATATAAGTATAATGTCTATAAGGGTATTATAATATAATATTAATAATAATAATATATCTAAATATATTTACTACTTTACTTAGGCTAGTGCTACTAGTAATTAGTAGCCTATAAAGAAGTATAGTAGTAGTACTATAAGACCTAGCTTTACCTTTATTAATCCCTTAGCCTAAGATAATAACTATCTAGACACTAGTATAAGTAGTATAAGTAAAAAAGGCTATAGTAATAAGGCTACTATGAAGGACCCTAACTATACTAATAAAGACGCTAGTAATATAAATCTTAACCTTAACTTTAATAATAATAAAGTAAGTAGTAAAAGCTTTAGGGTATCTAAAGTCCTAACGAAAGAAATTAAACTTATAAATAATATTTATAATAAGACTAAAAAACCTAATCAATATATCTAGTGGTAAAATGTAATTAAGTAATAAAAGAAATATAATAAGCTTTATAAATATGTTAAATAATACCTTAATATACTTAATTAATATAGTATACTATTAACTAAATAAAGTGTTATTAAAAAAGCTAAAAAATAAAATTATAAAAAAGGTTATTATAGTAGCTAAAGTAAAAGCACTTACTACTTTATATAAGAATATATTTACTACTAAAGGATTAATAATCCTTACTAAAGAAAAAGTAATTATATACCTTAATAAAGCCTTTTATAGTAATAATAACTAAATACTATATAAAAAAAACTAAAGTCTAGGTCTAGTGCTTTTATATAAGCTAATAAGGCTTTAATACTAAATAGTTATATACTTTTTTAACCTTAAATAAATACTTCTAATAGTAAATTATAGCTTTTATAAATACTATTTTTCCTACTTATAAAGAAAGTAAACTATAGCTTAAAGAATATTTTAGTTAGATAGTATTAATTAGCTTTATATTTTTATACTAACCTAAGTAAAGTGTTTTTAAAGTTATAAATACTTTCTTACTTATTCAGTGTTTAGACTATATTTTTATACTATAAATTTAGTATACTTACTATAAAAAAGGCTAATTATACCTAATTAACTAACTAAAAGATTAAGTTACTAACGTTACTACTAAAGTTAATAAGTATACTAAAATAATTTATAAAAGTATAAAAAATATAACTACCTTAGTAATAGCTATTAATAAAGCTAAAGTAGCTATAGTAATATAATATAATATTAATAAGGCTATTAAAAAAAGCTTATATACTAAAGCTAAGAAGATTTACTAGTAAGCAGCTTAAACTAATAATATTAAAGAATAAATAAATACTATTAAAAATAAAGTTAAGAACCTTAACTATAAGGTAAATAATCTTAATATCTTTAATAGTTTTAAGGCTAAGAACTTTAAATAGTTATAAGATTAGGTTACCTTACTTATAAAAACACTTTATTTTTAGTAAGATAGTTATACTACTACCCAAAGCGTTATTAGTAATATAAGTCTAAGTAATAAAAGTAATAAGTAACCTTACCTAGTAAACAAGCTTAGTAGTCTTATAAGCCTATAAAGAAGAAAGCACTAGGCTAAAGCTATTAACCTAACTAATAGTAATAATAAGTAAATAGTAAGGTTAAGGTGTAAATAAATAACTTAAATTATAAGGTTATAATATTAATAAAATAAAGTAATAGTAGCTATTACTTTCTTAATTAGCTTATAAGGTATTTAGTAAAAGAAATAAACTCTTCTTTAAAAAGGTAGCACTTATTATAAGATAAGGTAGTAAGTACCTATAGTTAGGAGACAAATAAATAGTAAGGTCTAAATAACTAGTATATATATAATACGTTATATATTATAGTAGAGATAGCAGATATAGTCATTTATTAGAGAGACTAACCTAGAAAAGAATTAAGACCTTAGGGACGACCTAGGCAGGTATATAACTAGATTTACAGACCTATTAGACAAAGGGAGGGGTAGTATTATTATTAATTATCACTTTTTGTATTATCCTTAATACTCTAGACATATAATATATATATAGTTATTACTATATACCTTATTATTTAGATATATATTATTGTATTAAAGGCTATACTATTAATCTTTAACCTTTTTTAGAAATCTTTTTATGTTAGGTCTAAGAATTACTAGACCTATCTATTTATATAAGTTTTATTATTATTAAACGTTATTATAGGTTGTAGTGGTTTTCCTACTTATTTATTCCTTTCTTTTTAGTAGCTCTTTACCCTACCTATCTTTAATATACCCTAGGTCTATATCCTTTTAGTGGGTAACCTTTTATAAAAAAAGGTTAACTAAGAATTAACCTTATATTTATTACTTATCTTATTTTATATTATTTATTTATCTTCTTATTATTACTTATCTTACTTTACTACTTTACTATTATACTTTATTTTTATATTACGTTACTTTATATTACTATTATAGGCTAGCTTTATTCTATTAGATCTGTAATAGCTACTAAGAAGGCTATATTAAGTGACCTTATAAAGTAAATTAAAGCACTTTATAAACAGACGCTTATATTTATCTCTTAAATAAATATTTATTTATATATAGATATAGAAGTTAATTTCTAAGTATACTTAGTATGTATTACTAGTATATATTAAGTATATTACTAACTTGCTTTAAGTATTTATATTCTATTTATAGATCCTAAAGGTATTAACCTTACTTTTAACTATCTAAAAAGATAAATAATTCTCTAGAAATCTAGCCTTTAAAAAGGCCTTTACTTAGGTATATTTGTTAGAAGTAAGAATATCTCTAATATTCTTATACTTCTTTATCTTATATTTCCTCTATTATAGAGGTTATCTATATATAAAATATATATATATATATAATCTACTAATATAGTAGATTAATATATATATATTGCTTACGTAAGCATGTCTGATTACGTAATGAACAGAAGATTAGAGAAGGTACTAGAATGTCTAAGATCCTATCTTCTACTTCTATCTTTCCTACAAGGTTACTACTTTAAGTTAGGGTTATTCACTTAAGGCTATTAAGTTACGTAACTAAGAGTTAAT
>NW_007361306.1:0-10381 GCF_000149035.1 Colletotrichum graminicola M1.001
AACCTAAAGAGGGTAAGTATTATATATCTACTTATTATAGGCCTAGTAGCTTAACTAGCTATATACTAATTAGATTAATCTAGAAATATATATTTATATTAATATCTACTATATACTTAGTATACCTTTATAAAATAATTACTTATCCCCTTATTATTTCTTTAATTAGTATAATAGTTATAAGTATAGTATAATCTAAAGTATTACCTACTTTTATTTTTTTTCTAAATTATCTAGCTTAGTAATTTTATTTTTTACTATAATTATATTAATAAAGGCTTTTTTAAAATTAGGTTACTAAACTATTAGTATAGTGCTACTATTTTATAGGCTTTTATACTTACTTAAGTAATAGTCTAGCTTCTTATAGTTATAATATATAGCTAGTAGTCTTAGCTTTATATATTATAAGGTGCTTACTAATTAGTTACTTTTCTTACCTTAGCCTCTAGATCCCCCTTAAGGTATAAACCTAGGGCTTTAGCCTAAGGTTAATAGGCCTTTTATATTAAGTTAAGGGGTAGACCTCTAGAAAAAAGGCTATCTTAACTTATATTTTACTTTTTCCTTTAGGCGTTTCTATAGATTATTTTATAACGCTTTACTATATAATTTATAATTTAGGTCTTAGTATTTTTCTACCTCCTAAGCTACTATCCTTAGCGTCTTTATCTTAATTTTTTATTAAATTATTTTTTTTATAACCCTAGGGGCAGCCTAAAGAAGAAGTTATATACCTAGTTATAGCTATCTTTAACTTTATTACTTAGTATATAATAAATTATATTCTATTTAGTAAAAAAAGTTATTAAGAAGTCTTCTGTTTTTTTTTTATCTTAAATAAGATATAGTAGTACTTTTTTTTTTATACTTTTAGATTAATATAGGTTTAGTAAATAAATATTAAGAAGTTATCTTAGTGTATATTATCTTTTAGGCCTATCCTATAGTTTTATTATTTTATTTAAATTATTAAGGTTACTTTTAATAGTGCCTATATAATATAATAGCTTACTAAAGCTTTTAGTCTTAAGTTATTTACTTTCTTAATAGCTTTTATCTAATTATCTCTCTCTATAGTAGTATAGTTCTTATATAGAATATAATAATTATAATTAGGTAGTTTTTTATATTCCTTTACTTAGTTTTTTATTACTAATCTCTTAATAAGGGTGTAAATAAGTTCTTAGTTCTACTTATATATTTCTATATTTTACTACTATATCTTAGCTTATTATAGCTAAAACAGCTATATAAGGTCTACTACACTTAGTTCTTATAAGTTTAGTCTTAAGGATATATAGTAAGGCCTATTAGGAGGTAACGTTAACCTTTTACTATATATTTACTCTTAGGTATAGCCCCTTAATTCCCCTTACTAAAAAAGGTTTATACCTTAGGCTGCTTTACGCTTAGTAATTCTTTACTTATCTTATACTAAGTTATCTAGGTTATTATTATAAAGGTATAGCGTTCTCTATTAGGTAGCTATATTATTTACTTATATAGCTATAGTTCTTTTTATAAATACTTATAGTTTATCTAAGCTTTTATTTTACCTTAATATTACTAATTATTTACTATTAGAATTATAGCTTAATATTTTATCTTACGCTAGTCTTCTTAGTCTATAAAGTAAAAAGAATTATAAAGGTACGTAGCTAAGTGCCTTAACTAGGAAGGGTATAGAAGGTAGGTCTATTCTATTATCTAGACTTTTTACTAGAAAGTCTAAGATTTTCCCCCTCTAGCCTAGACTAAATAGTAAATAGTTACTAACGTATTACTAAGGTTCTACTGTGGTTTCTATGTAACCCTTGTCTTAACACCCTTATATATATACTTAATAATAGATACCTATACCTAGGATCCTAGCTACTTTTTCTAGATATATTATAATACCTTAGAGCCTAGTACTAGCCTATTACCCCCTCTACCCTCTATAATACTAGTCTTATCTATATTCTATCTGTTAGATAGATAAATCCTCTAGATAGTAAGGATACTACTAAGGTAATAGAAGAAATCCTAGATAACCTTAGGGGAATAAGCTGCTTATTACTAAGTATTAATTACTCTAGATTAAAGGGTTCTAATAGATAGATTTTACTATATAAATTAGGCTATTTATTTCCTCCTTATAGGAGGATGCCTATTACCTATTATATACTCTACTAGGCCTTTTACTTATTAATAGTTAATATATCTACTAAGGGACTATTAAAAGGTAATATAGGCAGCTAGATTATCCTCTTAGGCCTAAGATAAGTACTGCCTATCTTTAAAGGCAGTATTCCTACTTTACCTGCTATAGTATTAATATTAAAGTGTTTAATATAGTATACCCTATACGTAAGCAGCAGCCTATATACCCTTTCTAGACTACACCTCTAGAAGGGCCTGTTAGAGCTTATCTTTAGAATATTACTTTATAATAGGTTAAAGAAGGTATCCTAAAACAATAGCGTTATTTAGTTATAAATAGTAATTGTTGTGATAGTTTAAAAAAAGTAGTAGTGTTGATAAAGGAGGGGAAATACGGCATTTTCAGGTGGCTTAAATGCGGGGGTGGCTTAGATATAGGGTAGGGGAGTTATAGTCTGTCTTACTTTATTACTACCTAAGGTAACTATAAAACTAGTTAGTATCTTAGTTATTTTTATAATATTTATAACTTATATTTTATAGATTTAAGTAATATCTCTATAGATAGTAGAAGGCAGGACTTAGTTATTAGGTATTTAAATAAAGACGTAGTAGTTAATATTATATTACTAAGATCTCCCTTATATATCTCTCTAGCCTTATAGAGGTCTCTTACTATAAGCTTCCTTTATATATATTTTAGTTAGGCCCCTTAGCTTAGTCTATACGTACTAGCTTATTACTATTTACTAAGTTAGTTATTATACCTACTAATTATCTATAGGCTTAGGTCTTATAGGTTTTTTATCTCCTCTTAAGGTATTAACTAGTAAGTTAGTTATTATAACCTAACAAGCTACAGGCTATATTACTCTACCTAACAGGCAGACAATAGGCAGCAGTAGTATTTATATAAACAAGAGATAAGGGACAGACAAATAACTCCCTAGAAACAAAAGAACTATAGTATAGGTTACGTAAAGATAAGGAAGTAATTATATAATAAGGTAATTACTATTAATTATAAAAGTAAGTGCTTACTAGTATCTACTAAGCGCTTACCTTATATAAGAATAGTAATTACTTATAACTATTAGTTAATAGGACTATTTAGGGAATAGCTAGGACTTATATATAGGATAGACTTAGATACACTTAAGGATAGACTTCTATAGCTTTTTAGTAATTAACTTATAATATATTTTCTAAATACCTTTTAGTATTTAACCTTAGAAACTTAATTAATAAGAGCTATATAAGCTACTTTTATAACTATTAACTATATAACTAATTACTAAGTAATTAACAGACTAGTAAGATAATAATTACTATTACTAAGTATCTCCTTCTACTTACTATTAGTAGAAACCTTACTACTTAGAAACTAGCTATAACACTTTAATTACTCCTATTAAGTAAGTTAACCTTAATACTTACCTAATAGTAAAATAATAAGATATCTATACTATAAACTACTTCTACCTTATCTAACTTAGGTAAAAAAAAGGCTTTAGCTACTTCTATATATAACCTTAATAATAAAACAAAGGACGCTAAAGTATTAAATAAAGAACTAAGTTACACTTAATAAACCTATAGTATAATTATAGGCTAAATTAAGAAAAATAATTCTAATATAGCTAGGATATAAACTATAATAAATAAACTTAAGAATAAGCTTAAAGGTAAAAGTAATAAAGTTTATAAACTTTAATCTATAGTTACTACTACCCTTACTAAACTTAAAGAAAAAAAGAGAGAAGTTACTAAACTTAAGGAAGATAACTACACCTTATAAGGGGTAGCTAATATTATTACTACCCTTATAGAAAGACGTAATAAACTTAAACTTAACTTACCTAGCACCTATAATAGCACTAGTAAATAACTAAAAGGATTTCTAATTTAAGTATATACCTATTAGACTTTTTATACTACTAACTTTAGAAGTAAAACTAAATAGGTAATCTATATAAGAACCTTTTTTTATAGAAAAGCACTTACTTAGTATAAACCCTACTTAAAGGAGTTCTTTAAGAATAATAGTAACCTTACTATTTACTCCTTTAAAACGTAAAATATCTTTAGAAGTATAACTAGCTTTATAAAAGCCTTATAGTTACTATTTTAAGACCTTAATAAGAAATAATAAGCTAAGTAAGACCTAGCTAGCCTATAACAGACTAAGTTAGCCTCTTACTATATAGTTAAATTCTAATAACTAGCTACTTAACTTAATATTACTTAAGAATTATTAATCTTTACTTTCTACTAAGGACTTAAGGATAATATTAAGAATAAACTTATTAAGATTATTAACCTACCTAAGGACTTCTTATCTTATATTAAACTTACTATTAAGATTAATATACGTCTCTTTAAATAACATAAAAGGTAAAAAGAAATATAACAGCCTAACGCTAATATAGGTAAGAAGTATACCTAAAGACCTAAATAGCTATACTAGTAGAATAAAAAATAAAACACCTAGTAGTAAGTATATAATAACTACTAAAGTACTACTTATAGATAATATATAGGACCTATAGACGTTAGTGTTACTAAGAAATAAGATTAGTAACTAGTATAAGATATTAGCACTATTAAATACTATAATTATAAAAAAATAAGACACTTTATATAAGACTATAGATAGCTAAAAAGACTATAGTATAAGAACCTACCTAAGTATACTAAAAAGGCTAGTATAGCTTAAAAGGAGACCTCTTATAAATAACTTTTATAAACTACTTACTATAATAATAACTACCTAACCTATAGGGATAGTAAAGAATAAGTAGGATAGTACCTAAAGAAACCTAGAGGCACCTAGACAGCCTAATAGAAATAATTTATAATAATTAATATATATAAATCCTATAACTAAGTTAAGATTAAAAAAACTATAAAAACTATTAGGAATAGACTATATAAAGGTACCCTAGAAGAAAGCACTAGCGCTATAACTTAGGCTAACAAACCTATAGATATTTAGTAACTTAACTAATAAACTATAGTAATTACCTACTAATATAGTAATAAGGAGAAATAAGCTATAGATATCTAAAATAAGAATATTATTATAAAACTTATAGAAACTTATAAATAACTAAAGACCTAATACCTTAATACCCTTAGTATAAAGAAACTAGAACTAGTAGAAAAGTAACTAGAATAATAAATAGCTGCTTAAGGAAACTACAACCTACTAAAGGCACTTAATAAAAACTACCTATAGGAGATCGCTAAGACTATTATAGTAGCTAGAAAATAATAACCTTAGGAAGTTAAGGACTTAGAAGCCTAAAACTAGCACCTTATTACTAAGTTAATCTAGATATAGGACGCTATATAAAACAAATAGGATTAACTATATATAAAAAAAACTTTAGACACTATTAATAAATAATTATAACTTTATATTAAAGTATAAGGTAACTACTAGAAATAATAGTAACTAAAGTAAGATTTCTAATAAACTATATATAAAGCTATAAACTTTAGAATACAGCCTACTAAGATTATTATAGTAAGTAGAAAAGTAATTACTTACTAAACTAGAAATTGATAAAAACTTTTAGATGTTATAAACTATAACGTCTAATAACTACTAAATAAGTATAATAAATAAGTTATATATAATATAATTTAAACTATAAGATTACTATAAAATAAACTACACTAGTTTAAATAATAGATTAACTATAAAATAAGTATTAAAAGAAGACCTTATATAATAGTAAGAATCTATCCTTAACTTTACTAACTACTAGCTTAGAACTTTATTAGCTAGAGATTAATAGACAGTCTTAACGCCTTAGAACTTACTTAAGAACTATAAGTAAAAGTATATATAACCCTAGGATAAGTTAAAGTCTTAGCAGTTAGAAGGAAGGGAATAAGGTTTCTATAACCTTAACTTTACTACTAACAACTAACCCTATAAGAATCTATTATAGTTTAAGAGACTAGTTCTAATAAGATAAAGATAAGTAGTAAAAAAGAAAGTAATAAGGAACCTTCTTACTATAAACCTATTTTACTAAGTAAAATAAAAAGAAAAGTAGTAAAATAACTAATAAGATTAACTTAAGTAAACCTAATTATAATTAAATAGACTAAAGAAAAGACTTAGTATATTTAATAATAAGCTAATAATATACTATCCTTTTTTTTACTTATAAGTAGTATAAAGTATAAAAGTTAAAGACCTTATATTCTATAAATTAACATAACGTATACACCTACTAAGACATATAACTATAATTTTTAGGAAATCTCTAAGGAAATAAATAACTAGACCTTCTACTTCTATAGGACTAAAGATATTAATATTAAAAGAGAACTTATTATCTTAAACTAAAAAAGACCTAGGTTTAGAGACTATAAACACCTAGCCTTAGAATACTATTAGAGCAGGGTAGGGCAATTAGCCTAGAGTGAGGTAGTATACAGACTAATCAGAAGATTCTAATCCCAATTAAGTACAAAGATATAAGTTAGTATTAATAGGTTTAGAGATAGATATATATAATTTATCCTTTATACTTATACCTACCTTCTAATTAAACTAAAGCCTCTTTATAATTTACCTTTAATTATAATAACATAAGATAATTAGGAGTAATTACCTACCTAATTAGGGTATAATTATACTTAATCCTATAGTTTAATACTTATAATTAATATTAATTCTAAATAGATTAATATAATTTATATACTAATTAGTAAGAAATCTTATATTACTTTTAGTAGTTATAATGTTCTATATAGTTACTATACTATAAGAGTCCCCTATACCCTATACGCTTCTAATAGTCTTCCCTTTTAGAAGATTAACTATAGGTTTAAACTAATTAGAGAGATATCTAGTTAAGCACACTAAGTAAGTTATTATAAAAGTAATAATAATAAGATAATAGGATTATAAGAAGTAACTAATTAAGAGAATAAGAAAAACCTTAAAAAGATAATAAGATAATAAAGTAATAGATTAGTAACTTAGATAATAGAAATTACCTAATTATAAGACTAAGATAATAAGTTAGAACCTTAAAGGTTACTAATTTATAATAATAACTAAGATAAATTATAAAAATACTAAAGGAGCTAAATAAAGCTCTTAAAGGTCCCTATAAGTAAGGTAGTCTATTATAATTAGTTACTTATAGTTAATTAATATAAAATAGCGCCTTAAGAATTACCTAATCTAAAGATATAAAGCTATTAGCCTTAGGACTCCCTATAAGTATACTAATTTAAGTAACTATTATAGCTTTATAAAGAAATTATAATAGATTAAAAAACCCTCTTTATTAAAGGTTAGTTAATAAGTTTAGCTAAGGCTAAAGATAATTATATAAATTCTACTAATTAGGGGTATAGCCTTAGCTTAGATAATAAGATAAGTTACTTTAGCACTCTTAAAAAAGATCTTAAAAAGTTTAAATTAAAATATAATTATTAAAATCTTTAACTTAATTAATAAGTTATATACTAAATAACTACTAACTAATATAATAAGTAATAACTATACTACTTTTTCTTAAGAGGCTGCTCTTAAGTATACCTTAGGCTTAACTTTAAACACTACTTTAGTAAGAGGACTAGCTTTTACTAAGTATTAAGAGCTAAAAGAGATTAATCTTTCTAAGGATAAAGAGAGTAGTAACACTTCTAATTCTCTACTTATAGTACCTAATTAGAAATAGAAACCTCCCTTTATCTCTTAGGAACTTAACCCTTTTATAGATACCCTCCTTACTGCTCTTACTGCCTAGATTTAGCCTAAGGTCCTATAAGTAATAGTAGATATAGTTCTTAACTAAGGAGAGAACTTAAACTTTTTTAAGATACCTCTTTTAGGCTAAAGTAGTACTATAGTCTTTTCTAAAGATAATATTATTAACTTTTTTAAAAAGTATAAGGATTAATATAAGCTTATATAAGTACTAGATTAATTAAGAGGTATACTAGTAGCCTATTATATAGGGGGGGATTATTAAACTTTAGTAAAGGATATAATTAAGGACTTACCTTAGGTCTAGGCTAAGGCCTATCTCTTAAAGGAGTATAAAAGATAGGACGCTAATTAATTCCTTAATAAAAAAGAATAGATTAAAAAGGTTATAAGAGGATTACTAATCTTTAGCTTAGACCTACACTTAGCTAAAGCACTTTTTACTAGCGTTAATAATATAATTACTAAAGTAAAGTAATAAGGCCTTTATATAATTTCTAATAAAAGCCTAATTAAGGCTATATATAAGTAATTTAACGCTAAGACTATAAAAAAGGTAGTAAATAAGATAAAGATTAGCCTTTTAGCCTTTATTTAATTAATAAAGTATATAACGTTTAAGAGCAGACTCCTTAATATAATTACTTATAAGAAAAAGTATCTACCTCTATTTACTAATAGTAAGGCTAATAGTACCTTTATAACTTAACTAGCTTAGTAATAGTCCTAAAGAAACTTTACTTATTAGTACTAAGATTACTAGTAACTAAGATAATTAACTATTAATATCTAGGTTAACTAACTAGTCCTAGGTAATACTAATTAAGACCTTACTAATAGTATAAGTAAACTTAAGATATATTAAAATTCTATCTAGCTAAAGGGGTCTACTTAAGTGTTTAAAGTTAGTATAGTATAACTAAATTAAGTAAAAGTATTAGGACTAAAGAATAAATATTAGTACTACTAGTCTAATAAGTATTAATTTATTTAAGATTATTAGTAATACACCTTTAATAAGGACGTATATCTTATAATCTTAGTCTAAGGAGCCTAGTATTATAGGAAGCAGGATAAGTAGAGTTTAATAAATAATATACTATTCTTAGTAATTAAAGATAGCTAATAAAGTAGAGTTACTAATTAAGTTACCTTACTTTTTTATATTATAAATATATTTACTAATAAAGACTATAAGTTCTTAGTAAAGTATATCTTAGATTAATAAGTTAAATACTTTTAGTAAAGCACCCTAGATTTACTATCTATAGCACTAATAAGTAATATTAAGTGTCTATATATAGTATAACTAGAGGATAAAAAGTAGAAATACACTAACGTCTTTATAGTATAATAAGGTAGGCCTCTTAAGAACTATACTAGCTAGAATAAATATACTTAAGATAAATTATAAGAGGTATATAGTGTAAAAAAGTTAGTTAGGCCTTAGCTAATTAAGAAAAAAACTATTTTATTTACCCTAAAGAATAAAGAGATTATAAAGGTTAATAATAATAGTAATTATAATTATAATCTAGATTAGGTGTCCTTACTAGCTAAAATAAATATAACTATTTTACTATAACTAAGGCCTATAGAACCTATAACTACCCTTAAAGACTATAAACTATATATAAGTAAGGGGGAGTCTAATAAATTAAAAAAAGTTATAGCCTCTAAGCAAACTTAAGGCCTTAATCTATATTAAGAGGTAAAAAAGTTAGCTAATAAAAAGCTAGACGCTTTAGTTTTACTTCCTATTAGACTTCTTTAAAAGATATAGCTAGAGTTTAATATAGCTATAAGCGCTACCTTATATAAGTAAAGGTATATTAACACTAAAGGTGTTTAGATTAAGGCCCTAAAGTCCTTAATTAATCTTAAAGAAATAGCTTAATAGCAAAAAGATATTAAAGAACTGCTAAATAAGTATAATACCTTAATTAATAATAAGTCCTTAATATTTATTAAAATTAATAAAGTATAAAGCATAAAGCCTATAGTAAAACTACTAACGCTAGTTATTTTAAATATATACTTATAATTAGAGGTCTAAATATTAAGTGTTAATTAGTTAAATAAAGGCCCTTTAATTTTAGTAATCCTTAACACTAAAGTATAAGTTAATATCCTCTTAAAGTAGTACGTTAAAGCTACTAGGATCCTATATATAGTTACTAGTCTCTAAATAAGGACTTTTAAGTCTAATCTAGGTAGTAATATAACGTTTAATAGCTTCTGCTTTACTAATATCTAGATTAATAGATATTAAGTAACCTCCTGCTTCTTTATTAAGGATAAATAAGAAATAACTAATCTGCTTCTACTAGGCCTACTTTTTACTTAGGACACTTAACTCTCCTTTAGGTATAGTAAGTAACTAATTACTATATATATCTATATAAAAGAAGCCCTCTTAAAGATTTCTATTAGGGTAATTAAGATAAATACGCCACAACTAAGATTACTAATATCTTACTATAAATTAATAACTAT
>NW_007361307.1:0-1501 GCF_000149035.1 Colletotrichum graminicola M1.001
TATTCTTTACTACTATTTTAAGTAGAATATACTAATATTTACTACCTTAGGTCTATAAGACTTATAAATACTAACTATAATATTAAAAAGTATATAAAGTACTAGTTTACTAAAAAGAAAGATCTAAAAATATTAAAAAAGCTTATTAATACTAATATATAAAGTAATTAACCTGTAAGTAAAAAGTATAAAACAATTATTATATAGGCTTACTTTTATTAAGACTAAGAACCTTAGACTTTATATAAAAACTAATATACTAAGTAAGTATTAAAAAGCTAAAAAGACCTAACTACTTCTTATAAAGTTATTTAATATAGCTAAAGTAAAGGTATTATAGAAAAGAAAAGTATTTAAGCTAAAAGTAAAAAGGTATTTTAAAAAAAGATTATATTAAAAGTACTATATTATATATAACGT
Source organism: Colletotrichum graminicola M1.001 (assembly GCF_000149035.1). Taxonomy (NCBI): domain Eukaryota; kingdom Fungi; phylum Ascomycota; class Sordariomycetes; order Glomerellales; family Glomerellaceae; genus Colletotrichum; species Colletotrichum graminicola. The sequence goes on from NW_007361307.1 coordinate 421, forward strand.
ACCTATATAGTAAGCTATATATTATAGTAAGCTATATACTTCTCTTTCTTTTTTTATTTTTCTTATAAGTTAATTAAGCTATAATATATAAAATTAATTAAAACTACTTATTACTATCTTCTTTATTACTATCTTAAACTACCTTATAAGTTTATATATTATATCTAGTCTTTTTATAATTACTATATTACTATATATATAGCTTACTACCTTTTATATAACCCTCTCTTTAGGATATTTCCTTATCTCTAGCCTTAACACCCTCTTTTTCTTTTTATAGCGCCTCTACTTTAGCTATATTAAGTAACCCTTTAAGACGTAGTTAGGTCTTTTTAGCCCTTTAGTACTTACTTAGTATATTTATTTTTATATAAAGTTTAAGGTTTTTAGCCTTAATAAAAGTAAGCCTATATACTAACTTACTAATACCTTTAGCTTAAAAGTTAATTACTTTATATATTAGTATTAGTAAGCTTTTTTAATATCTTTAGATCCTTTTTCTTAGTAAACTAGCACTTTATACGCCCTTTAGTGCTATAGTTAGTGTCTTTAGGTCCTATAAGCCTAAGTTAGTTAGATATAAGCTAGTAAGTATTAGTGTATTTAGCTTAAAATCTAGGTAAGAAATAACTCTTTTAGGGTTAAAAGGTATAAGGCTAGCCTATCTAAAGCTAGTATATATATTTCTTTCTCTTATTAAAGTAAGAAACACTACTTTAAAAGTAAAAAAAAATTATCTTTTATAATATATAAAATCTAAATTTATATTATTTTTTTAAGTTTTTTACTATATAAGAGCTTTAATAAGCTAAAATAACTTATATTAAGAGGCTAAAGCTTATATAATAAATAAAGAGGTATATATCAAGTAATAATCTTTTATTTCTTATAAAGATTATTAAATTTAGTTAATTTATAGCTATTATAGCTATTAAGAATTAATAGTTAAAAACTACTTTTTATATAAGACTTTACATACTAGTTAAAATAGTTTAACTAATTTAAGCTAATATTATTTGTTACCTATTTATTTTTACTTAGTAATATATATTTAGCTAGAAATTAGCTATTTTAGTACTAA
>NW_007361307.1:2256-11135 GCF_000149035.1 Colletotrichum graminicola M1.001
TCGTGGCCTTGTAAGATGTGGGACTTAAGCACGTAACCCAAATCACCTACGGTGAGCAGTCTAAGAATCGAGGTTGCAGCCATAGTTTTCGCAGCGGCGTTGCCCAAGCGTGGTTAGGTGTCTATAGCCAACGGGAGGGTAGGGCCGTTCCGGAGCACGGCTTACCATAGTAACTCGCCCTGTCTGTTTCCAAAACGACGTAGTCCCTTGAGATTTCGTAAACACCGTGTCCTTAACCTATTGAGCTAAGAATCAATGTCCAGATGAAATATGGTCATCACCAATAAGTTTATCCTTCTTCATTGGAGCCGTTGTGTAAGTTGTATGTCCTGCGCAAGGGTCCGTAAGAAAATTTTGCTTACCTGTTATGACTAAATAAAAGTTATAAATATATATAGCTTACTATAATACGTAGCTTACTCTATAGGTATATTAACTATAGTTTATAATTTACTATATAAGTATAATATAATAACCTTTTAATAAGAAGTAAGCTTTTTTTTAGTTAAGATATATAAATATTATAATATATATAGCTTGATTAGTTTCTTTAGATATATCTTAAGTATTAATTAGTTTACTACTATAACCTCTAGGTTAATATACTATTAAAGATTATAATAACTTACCTTTACTTATATAGTATTAAGCTATATAAACTAAATACTATATAATTTTAAAATACTTACCTTATTATTATTATCCTTATTAATTATTATAATAATATTAATTAATAAATAAGTATATTACTTATTATAAATATTTATATTAGACTATTAATTATTAAACTATAAGGATTATAATAGTTAATTAATTAATTTATTATGTATTATATAACTATAGTAAAAGTCCAATAGAAATAAAGAAATCCCCTTATTTCTTAGTTAAGAAATCCTAAGTTAATTCTAGCTATATAATTAGTATAATTACTAGTAAAGTAAGGCTAATTTACTATATATATTCTAATTATTTACTATAAGTTAACTATATTTTTACTAGTTAATATATATATAATTCTATTATATTTAATAATTCTAGCTTTAGGGGGCAGTATCTAGCTAGTAGATTAAAGTTTAAAGGGGAGGTAAAAAGACCTCTATAGGCTTTTTTAGGCTTAGTATAAAGTGTAAAGAGTATAAGAGTCCTAGGTATAGACTTAGTTTATACTTAGTATATTCTTTAAAATATAGCACTTACCCTCTATAACTATAAAGAACTTAGTAAGAACTAAAGTAGCTAAGTCTTCTATAGTTATAGAAAGTAAGTGCTATACTCTGAAGGATATACTAAGCATATACTGAGTCTATATCTTAGAATATAGTTATAGAAGGTAACTGCTATATTTCAGAGGATATGCTGAGCATATGCTAGGATTATTTTAGTCACTTCTTTTTAATTCACACTGTGACTAGGGTTTTAGCCCCCTTCCGAACTTTGATCCACTGGCCGTATACCCTCCCGAAGCTGGAATACCCCCTACCGAATTGGATCCCCCTTTCTAGCTTCAACCTAATCTCGCGAGAGGATACGGTATTTCCTGAGTGGGTCACTTGTGTGGAGACGAGGTTCGGTCCGGGAGAACCATCTCTCCGTCACGGAGGCAGCCCGAGCGGAGCCAAGATAACCCGAGCGGAGCTGCTCGCGCGTGATGCCCATGAGGGCATCACGACAGTTTATTAAAAGCCTTATGGCCTATTGCGGCGAGTGGTGGTAGTGGTTATGGGTGAGGGTGGGCGTGGGTAGGTGTAGGAAAGACCTGTTCTCTTCTTTGTCACCCGAGTGCCTAGGTCCTGCAAATAATCAATGTTCCGTACATTTGCCCCTTTGAAACAACAGATGGAGAAACACAGCATAACGATCAATTAATGCAAGGATATTGCTGCCATATTACGTACTTCAACAGGTTACCCCTTACTAACTAGCGTAAAGTCGGATTGAGTCAGTACTTACAGTATCATGTATGTATATAGGTAACGTCTTCTCTTAAGGTTAGCCTACTAAGTTATAGGATTACTAAGGTACATGATTAACTGTCCTTATAAACATCCTTCCTCATTACTTTCTTTATACTCTCATCTGAGATAGTAATATAGTTATCAGGCGAAACGCTATCCTCAAAGGGAACTCTTAGCCATTCGTCCGCTTGTACAATCTTGCCATCCTTTAGCTTTAAATCAATAACGCCTGAATACTCAAATGGCAGGCCTGTAGCTTTGCGCCGACCTAGATCGTTAACAAAAACCCCCCTATTAACAGTGCGGAAGCTGCAGTACCCTTCACCCTCACCGCAGTCTGTGTTAGCCCAGTAGACAGGGTACTTTGGGTCAAGGTAGACCTCAAAGTCCTTGTGTGCGCCGTTCCAGTGCTTGTGGTGGCGCTCGAGGAAGGCAAAGGGGACGTTGATCTGGGCGCCGTGGTCCGTCATGACGGCGTCCTTAGCGAAGAGGGCGAGGAGCGGGGCTGGGTCGCACGAGGCCCAGGCGCGGCAGTAGGCCTTAGGGAGGTCTTGTAGGTCTGTAGCGGCATTGGCGGTGGCCATTTTCTTCTCTTTCTACTTTGTCTGTATGTTGCTTTTGAAGACAGTATTTATTATATTTGATGTGGCTTGAACGTGTATAGCTTTAAGTCAAGAAGTAAAGTCAAGGCTAGGGCTTCAAGGAGGGTAGCCGTAATTACAGTTCTTTTTATAAATCTGTCGAGATACTGCCTAGCCCTATACGGAAGTCGGACGTGGGGTTGGGGAAAATCCGCCGTCTAAGTTCGAGTGAGACAGGAAACCATGCATTAGTAGAGCTATTCATAAAGTGCTGGGCTAGGTGCGCTCCGTGCTTAGGAGCACGGCAACGGGATCTCGGAACGGCAACATCCAGAGCTCTCGAGTTGGGACGGATGCAGTCAGTCATCTTCAGTTTCGCTTCTGTTCCTAACAACAATTACAAGCGTACAGTTGTCAAATTGTAGGGATTGTAATGGTTGATTAATTGATTGTGTTATATGTTGTGTAACTATCGTGAAATCCTATAGGAACAGGGAAAACCTCTATTTCTTGGTTAGGAAATCCTAGGCTAATCCTAGCAGTATTAGTAGTGAAGTTACCCCTAAAAATAGGGCTAATTTACTACCTATTCCCTAATTATTTACTATAAGGTAACTATATATTTACTAGCTAATTTATATATAATTCTACTATATTTAATATACTTTTTAAGTATACTTTATAGCTTTTCTTAATAATAGTTTATATAATTCTCTGTTAAAAGATATTTATAGCTTTAAGGATTAGTGTTTTTATAATTAGAATCCTTTTTACTTACTAAGCCTTATAAAGGACTATCTTAATAACTTATAAAGGTGTTACTAAAAGGTCTAGTGTCTTATACTTATTAAACTCTTAAGCTAGTACTACCTTATAGTTAACTAAGATCTATTTTAAGAGCCTAAGTTTATTAGGTTAAATATAAATATACTAATTAGTAATTTCTTTTAAGCGCTTTAAGAGGAGATAAGACTATATGAGGATATTAAAAAACTTAGAGGTAAATAGATTAAAAAAAGACCTAAATAAAAATATAAACTTTTTTCTAAAAGCTTTAATCTTCTTAAGTTTTTAGTATAGATCTTTATTTAAGATAAAGCTATCTAAGAAGTAATTATTAACTAACTAGATCTTTTATCTTTTTTTATATATATTATAAAGACTTTTATTAAAGTTACTAATTTAATTACTTATTATATTACTTATTTTATTTAGTAACTTAGCTAAAAAGCTTTTTAAAAATCTTTTTAAAGCTTTTTTATTACTAATTACTTCTCTTAGTAAGATATAAAGAAAAGGTCTTTACCGTTTAAAGTATTAAATATTAAGTACTAATACTTATAGCCTTATATTATAACTTTTACAATTTTAAAAATAGTAGTAATATAAAGCCTTATTATATTCTTTACTATATAAGTTATTAAGATATTAGCTTTTTAATTAGTTAACTTTATTATAACTATATCTTCTTTATTAAGATCTAAGTCTAGATAAAGTGCTTTACTAGTAGTAGTACTAAAGTAGCTACTAGTACTTAGTTCTTTAACTTACTAATATTTAAAATTTCTTTAAAGTAATTATTAAGATTTAGTAGAATTCTAGCTAGCTTTAATTCTATATGTTTTTAAATAATACTTACTAGTATTCTTAATAAAGTGTTATTTACTATAATATAAGTATTAATTAGCCTTCTTAACTATTCTAAAGTTATTTAGCTATTAATTATAAATAGTAACCTTAGTAATAAGGGATCTACTATATTTTTTATATTTATAATAAAGAAGTATAAGCTAATTTTATACCTATTAATATAAATATTTATATAGTAAAGCCTTTTAAAGTTTAATTTATATTTATTAGCTTTATAAGTCTTTATTAATATAGTAGTATATATATAAAGAATATTTACTTTCTTTATATATTTTTTTATAAAAATATTAACTTATACTTCTAAGTCTAGGACTTTACTAATTAGTAGTATTAGTTATTTTCTTTTAGGCTAGGTTAACCTAACTTCTAGCTATAAATATATATTTACTATAACTATATTTAAGAGCTATAAAAAGGAAGTAATATAGGTTACTTTAGTAACTTTAGCTAAAAAAGGCTTTCTAGAACTAATAGCTATATTATAGTTCTTAATTAGATCTTTTACTTTTACTTTTTAGCTAGATTTTAAAGTAAGCTTAATTAAGAATAAAGGTATAATAAAAATACTTTTATTAAATTATTTATAGAGTACTTATATTTCTTAAGGACTATTCTTATTACCTTATTAAATTCTAGCTAGATACTTCTTAAAAGCTATATAAGTAAAAATATATATATATCTAGCTTTTTTTTAGCTAGATAGTAAGCCTCTTAAGCTAGGCTAATAGTATATATTTAATTAGTGTCTGCTTTTCTAGTTATTCTTAAGTTATTTATTAGAGAAGAAGTTTAAGTAGTTTATAAGTTTTAATAGTTATTTATTAGCTTTAGGTACTAGAGAATTATTATCTTTAAAGTTACTAAGGGGGCTTTTATATTACTAATTAAGTTATTTATTTTATTAAGTTCTATAATATTTTTCTTAAAACTTATTATCTTTCTACTTAAGTTTTAATAACAATATTAAATTAAGTAAGCTTAGCTAATAAGAAATTTAAATCTTAGTATAACTATTAAAAGTGCTTTTATAAAGTAATTTATAGTAGTTTACCTAATAACCTTTTTATAATAGTAAAGACTTAGAGGCTATAACTTTAATTAAAGCTAAGTATAATTATATAAATACACTTAGTTATTATTAGTATTAGTATATTATTAAAGGAATTTACTTTTAAAAAGTTTACTTTTACCTTTTAAGGTAGGCTAATTAATTTATTAAGGATTTCTTTAGTAATATACTTAGAGATAAGATCTTTACTAAAGTTAAAAAATATAAGCAAGTAGTACTATATAATTAAAATAACCTCCTTAATAACTATTATTTAGAATAGTAAGTAGTATTATAAATATTAGTATACTACTATTTTAAGGCCTATATTTCTAGGATCTTTATACTAAAAGAACTAATTTAGCGCTTTTATTTATTATATACTAATTATAGTTTTTAATATACTTATATATAGTATAGTAATAGTACTAATACTTATTTCTTAGCTTATAAACTATTTTATTTTAATTAGGCTAAAGTATATTAATATTATAAACCTATATTTTAGGCTAAAAGTATATTAACTACTAAAGAATACTAAGCTTTAAGAACTAATTTATAAAGTCTTAATTAGATATAATATCTATAAAGGCTTTAACTTTAATTAGTATATACTTCTAGCTCTTAAGGTATTTAAGTACAATACTTAAACTAGTAGTTCTAGTAGCAGTTTTTATAAGTTAGTTTATAAATCTAAAGTAAATAAAGGTATATACTTCTTTTTATAAGTAATACTATTTAAAATTACTCCTTAAAAGTTAAAATAGCTTATTTAATAAATAAAAGTATTAAGAAGTAATCTAGCTTTTTTTATAATATCCTTAGTAGTTTCTTAATAAAAGTATTTATAAATTTATTTAATTAAAGACCTATTTATAATTAAATAAAAGTTATATTATTTAGTTTAAATAATAATTTAGTTAATCTTACTAATTAAGTTCTAAGTACTTAATAGGTCTTATTTAGAAATAACTAGGTCTTTAGTAGCCTTCTTAATTTACTTTTTTATATTTAGAAACTAGCTAGTATGTTATTTTTTAAACTTTATTAAGATTATATTCTAGCTTTAACCTATAGTAGGTTTTTAATAAGAGTTTTAATAATATTAACCTAAGTTCTTCTTATATACTGGGTAATAAAAGTTCTTATTAAGCGCTTTAAAAGTCTTACTATTTAGTATTACTTCTTAAACTACTTTATAAATTTAATAATATTATCTCTTAGGAATATTAATACATTAAGTAACTTTAGTATAAAAAGCTTATAAAATATTTATAAATTATTTTGATTAAACTTATTCTTTAGTAAGATTATAGTTATTTTAATTTAAGTAGTAATTAGCTTTAATAAGCTATTAATAGCTATACTACTAAGGGGGTTACTTTTTACTAAGGAATTACTTTAAGCTACCTCAGCCTTAAGAGTGCTACTAGTAAAGGTTATATTTTAATCTAGGCTAGCTAAGGTAAAAGTAAAGCCTTAAGGTCTACTTAGGTATCTAACGTCTTTTATATTAGAGGTTATAAGTAGATTATAATAGGTACTAAAGTTATTACTAGTTAGTCTTTTTTAATTATTATCTAAGTTAGGTAGTAAGTTTAGAAGACCTTAAATCCTATCCCCTTATTAACTAAATGTAATATATTAATTACTTATTTTTAGTAAGCTTATTATTATATAAGTATTTAAGTAATTAATAATATTACTAATTATAGTATATTTATTACTTTATAGATAAATCTTTTTCAAGTAAAATAACGTTTTACTTAAGACCTAAGTAAGAAGTATTATAATTAGTAGTACCTCTTATATAATAAGTAGTATAGTACGTATAACCTTAGTTAGGTAGGTTCTTATTAATTACTAAATTACTTACTAAATTATTTAAGATTTCTAGGTTCTTTAATTTATAAAGATTCTTAGTTTAGCTTTTTATATCTTATAAGTGTTTTATTTTTATCTTACTATTTTACTTATTATCTTTAAACTAAGGTAGACTTTAATTTAATACTACTTATATTTTAATTATATTAGCTATATAAATTATAAATCTTTTACTTATTTATTTTATACCTATATTACTTTTATAATATTAATACTACTAAGTTAGTATATAGTCTATACTTTATACTTTCTTTTAGAAACTTTTATTCTAAAAAAGAAGACTATTAAAAGTATATAGTAGTGTAATTAAGGACTTTAGTTATAATAGTAATATATAAATAAATATACTAACACCTTATTATATAAAGTAAGTTAGGTACTTAGTATAATTATATAAAGTTTTTAAGATCTAATTAGGCTTTTAATACTAATTAGAATCCTAAAACTTAATTAAATAAGGTAGATAGCTCCTTATTATATTAGTTATTACGTATTAGCTAGCTTAATTGTAAAGTAAGGCACTAGCTTAAAGATTTTAAGAAGAAGAATAAATTAAAAGAGGAAGTATAATTATTCTCTATTTAATATAGCTAATTAAAAGGTTCTTATACTTCCTAACGCTAATTGGACTTTTTCTTTTTTCTTATAACTACTAAATAAATAGAATCCCTGTCTTTACTTTAGTTTAAAAAGCTATCTTTATATAGTATTTACTATATAGTTAATATAACTTAGCCTTAATTCTTTATACTTATATAGTAAGGTTAAGATTATCTATAATATACTTATTTATTTATTACTAATATTATATATTTACTTACGAATTATTAGGTCTTTATAATTTACTTATAAAGTAATAAAGTAATTAAGTTATAATAAATAAGGATTAAAGTATATAAGGCACTTTACTTTTTTACTTATACTTTACTAATAATAATACCTCTTATTAGTTAATTTATTTGTCTTTATTATATCTTTACTATATATTAAGTTATGATTATTATTACTTCTAGTTAGGCTAAATATACTATAGCCTACTTAGCTATAGTAGTAAGTTATTAGTAAGGGCTTTAACCTTTTTTAGTACTATTTTATAAAAAGACTATTAGTAAGGACTATTTTAATTACTTATTATTTTACTAGTTACTATATATAAGTCTAGGTAAGTACTAAGTAAGCTATTTTATAAAGTAGTAATAAGGTTATTAAACTAAACTAATAGCTATTAATAGTTAGGTAAATTAACTTATACTAATTTACTATAAGCTATATTTTATTTATTAAGCTATATAGTAAGATCTTTCTTAGTAGTTAAGGCCTTTTACTAGGCTTTTACTAATACTTTACTATACTTATTATAAGTATACTTTATATACTTTTTCTTAGTTATTCTTACTACTACACTTAGCTTATTAAGCTATTTAGCTAGTAATTTAGTAAGCTTATAGTACTTTTCTTAAAGGCATATAAATATAATAAATTTAACTATATTAGCTATATCTTTAATATTTTTTTAGTAAGTAGTATACTATTATAACCTAATAAGTTATAGGCTATATTACCTTACCTAATAGACAGATAGTAGGTAGTAGTAGTATTTATATATATAAGAAATAAGAAATAAATAGATAACTCCTTATAATAAAAGAACTATAGTATAAGTTATATAGAGATAAAGAAGTATTTATAAGATAAAGTAATTACTAGTAATTATAAAAGTAAGCGCTTACTAGTATTTACTAAGCGCTTACCTTATATAAG
>NW_007361308.1:0-10372 GCF_000149035.1 Colletotrichum graminicola M1.001
TTCTTTACTACTAAGCGCTACTATAATATCTTCTATTAGCCTAATCTCTCCTTCCTTATAGAACTATAGTAGTATAGCTACCTAAATCTAGCACCTTTATACTATTTATAACTTTAAGAATAACTTATATAACTATATAAGACACTAGTAATTAAATAAACTAATTAGATTTAAGACTATACTACTAGCTATAACTAAAGAAGCTTAAAACTCCTAATTTATTAATCTTAGTGTAAATAACTACTTTAGCTACTAGACTTAAGCGTACCTATAAGTTATACTTATTTAAGATAGTTTTATATACTTTATTTTAACTAAACTTAATATATGTTTTTCTAACTAGCTCCTTTAAGAGGATATAAATTAGTTTCTATAATAGTAACTAGTAGCCTTTATAATTTAGGATAGCTAGTAAGAATAGTAAGGCTAAAGCTACTAGAAAGTAAGAGCTATCCTTTTTAATTACTATAACCTATAGGGTTAACTACTCTAAAAAGATTAAATAAAAAAAAATAAAATTACTATAGTATTAAAGGTTATAACTTAGGACTTATTACTAGTTTATAATATTATAGTAGTTCTAATTAGCTAGGAATATTCTACTAATCTAAACGTTACCTTAGTCTTAGTTCCTTAGTTACTTACTACTTATAAAGTAATTAAGACTTCTATACACCTAGTCCTCTTTTTACTATTTATTAATTATCTTAAATACTTTATAAGAATAATTATTAACTAATAGAATAGTATAGTTTATTAGTATAACCCTCTTTAAGAGGTAGGCTAATTTAAGGTAATCTTTATTAATAATATCCTAGCGCTTTAAAGATTCTACTAAGACATAAGGGCCTTACTATATATTAAGAATCTAATTAACGCTAGTGCTTATATTATTAATACAGCCTAATAGCCTAGCTTATAGGAGTGTAGTCTTTAAATTTTAAAGTAGTTCTAAATAGTAGTCTAGTATAGTAAATTATACCTAACTAGAAATCTTATTTTCTAAAGTAATAGAATAAAAAGTATACTAAGTAATTAAATATATATACTAGATTTAGTAAATTAGCTATAGGTTTTACTATAAAAGTAACTAAGTTAATAATACTATATATAATACTTTAGGAATATATCTTAAGGATATTTATAGTTAATATAAAAATATTTATATAAAGGTATTAGTAGGCACTAAATTAGACTATATAATTATTAAGAAGCTATATTTAAGGCTAGGCTTTATAGTATTAATTAAATAAAGTATACTAACTAATCCTTAGATCTTTAGCCTATATTATTATTAATTAGTTACTAGCTAGAGATAGTACTTACTACTTAGACTATTACTAGGCTTTATACCTTAAAACCTACCTAATTAGTCTACCTTAGTAATAAATACTATTAAAAAAAGGTCTAATTCTAAGTATACTCCTATAAGTCCTATACCTCTTAGTTAAATATTACTAGTTACCTTATAACTAATTCCCTAGACGCTTAATATAACGCTATAATTAGAAAGACTTATATATTTACTTATAAACCTATATTTACTTCTTATCTTATTTAGGCTAACTTTATTATTAGTTACTAGAACTAGGCCTCTAGCTTAGGTTTTACTTAAGATTAAAGATATTATAAAGAAAAACCTTCTAACTTAGGCTTAACTACTTTAAAAACCCTTATTAATTAAGTAAAGTAAAGACTTATAGCTAAAAGAAATAACTTCTTAAGATTTAAGCTTATAGTTAGAATAAGTAAATTATAAGTTAACACTTAGTAGGTTAAAGCTTACTTAATAAGAAGCTAATAAGTTACTTTAATAAGAGGCTATAAATTACTATTATTAACTACTATACTACTAAAATAAGCTTTTTAAGAAACTAGTAATTAATAAGTGTATATAAAAAAAGTAAGTTAATTAATATAATAGCCTAATTAATAAGTTAGCTTATATAACCTTTATATATACGCCTTAAGTACTACTATTATTAAGCTAAGATTAAGAGGGCTAGGATTATAAAGACGTAAGGCTTTAATAAGATTATATAAAAAAGGTATATAAGCAGGAGGTAGAGGCTAAGAAAAAGAATAAAAAGAAAGGCTAATACTAATTTACTATAAAGGTAGTTATATAAGGGCTAATCTTAAGGATAATTTCTCCTTAAGAGGACTTATAAAGAAGAAATTAGGGGATAATTAAAGTAAGGTAAGGTAATTAGCCTAAAGTAAGATAGTATATAGGCTAATTAGAAGATCTTAATCCTAATTAAGTATAGAGATATAAGCTAGTGTTAATAGATTTAGAGATAAGTATATATAATTTATCTTTTATACTTATACTTACTTTTTAATTAAACTAGAGCTTTTTTATAATTTACCTTTAATTATAATAATATAAGATAATTAGGAGTAATTACCTACTTAATTAAGGTATAATTATACTTAATCCTATAGTTTAATACTTATAATTAATATTAATTCTAAATAGATTAATATAATTTATATACTAATTAGTAAGAAATCTTATATTACTTTTAGTAGTTATAGTGTTTTATATAGTTACTACACTATAAAAGTCCTTTACACCCTACGCGCTTTTACTATATTATAAAAAGGTAGCTAGGTAGTAGGTATTTTAAATTATAGTTAGTCCTTATTATATTGTTTTATTAATCTTAAATATAAAGGGGTGCCTTTCTTAAGGTTAATAAGAAATAAGCCTAGTAAGAGGTATAACCTTTATAGCTATAAGAAGAAGGTCTAGTAATAGGTATAACCTTTATAGCTATAGGAAACAGACTTTAAAAGGGGGTTCTTTTTATAGCTATAAAGATAACACTTCTTAAAGAGGCTATTTCTTATAGCTATAAAAAGACCCCCCTATAGAGCCTGTTTCCTATAGCTATATAGGTTAATTAGTCTATAGTAGAATAAAATAGTAAAATAGTAGTGTTAGTGTAATTACCTTACTGCCTTTAGAAGGATATACTGTTTTTTTAAACTAATTAGTATAGTAAATAGTAGTGCGTCTATAAGGCTAGTACGTCTGTATTAATTCTAAGTGCGTCTCTATTAATTTCTTATAAATAATATAATAAATTTTTACCTATAGTAAAGGCTAAGCTACTACCTAGTAAATATATAGCCTTATTATAAGAGGTTAACTAATATTAAAAAAAGATAGGAATAATTCTTTATATAGTAGTAATAACCTAGCTAGACGTTACTTCTATAGCTAGCTAGCTTACCTATTCTAACTATAATCTAAATCTAGATTACTAAAAGACTATTAATTATATACTTAGATATCTTTACTAAGTATAGTACCTTTACTTTAAAAACAAAGTAACACTAGGTAGTAAAAAGAATATATTAAAGGTTACTTTAGACACCTTATTTACTAATAACTAACTAGATTATTATAGTTTATAAGTATATATACTAAAGCTATTTAGAGGACTTATCTTCTAGTAAGCTAATAAGTAAGATATAGTAATAACGTTAACTACTAAGGCTAAATTACTAGCCTTATTATTTACTATAAAGAAAACGCTTTTTACTAGTAGATTAATTATTACACTAGGTATTTAACTATTAACTTAAGTAGAAAATAAATTATTACTTAATAAGTAAATAGCTACTAAATAGCTATAAACTATTTATATTAGCTATAATAATACCTAGACTATTAGGCTTACTACTAAGGAGCTTATATAACTATAGATAAGGCTATAGTATCTAGGTATTTATAACTACTAGCTACACTAAGAAGTAGTAGTAAATTAACTTACTATTTAATATAAGAAGTTTACTAAATTAATAGCTAATAGATTAATAAAAGCACTAGACGTACTATAATTTACTATCTTTATAAGTTAATTAAATATAAGTAACTACTATATACGTCTTAAAGTAAATTAATAGTAAGAATTAGCTAATAATAAAGTAAAGCTAGTTAGATATTAATTACCTTTATAAGTGTATAACTATTTAATTATAGTAATAAAACAGGTGACCTACGTACTCTTTTGTATAGTTATATTTCTTAGTAGTTATAAGCCTAGCTCCTAGTTAATCTTAATTAACTAAGTTTAATACACAGTCGCAACATACATAATAGAGGGTCTTTACCTAGGAATCTAGGGTTTCTACCTCATATAACATAACGTGTCTAAGGCCTATAAGCTTTGTAAGCCCTTAAGGGGGTAAGTTAGATATTAATTGCCCTTATAAGTATATAACTATTTAATTATAGTAACAAAACAGGTGACCTACGTACTCTTTTGTACGGTTGTATTTCTTAGTAAGCTTTACTACTAAATAAAAAAGAAAAACGTATAGAATATTAAAGGATAATTAATAAGTAAATAGGCTATATATAGAGGATATTTAGGGTAGGCTTTATAGTAATTAATTATGTTACTTACGCTAAGGGGGTATATTAAATATAGTAGAATTATATAAAAGTTAACTAGTATATATATAGTTACCTTATAGTAAATTATTAGGGAATAACTAGTAAATTAGCCCTACTTTACTAGTAATTTTACTAATTATATAGCTAGGATTAGCCTAGGATTTCCTAACTAAGGAATAAGGGGGATTTCTCTATTCTTATAGGATTTTACTATAAAAGCACATAACATAATTAATTAACTATTACAGTCCCTACAGTTTAACATATATAAATTAACTAGTAAATATACAGTTACCTTACAGTAAATCGTTAGAGAATAAGCAGTGAAATGGCCCCACCTTTGGGGTGACTCCACTAATTATGTGGCCAGGATTAGCCCAGGATTTCTTAACCAAGGAATAAGGGGATTTCCCTATTCCTATAGGATTTCACCAGAGTTACACAACACATAACACAATCAATCAATCAACCATTATAATCCCTACGATTTAACAAAATCAATCCATCAATCAATCTTGTTGGTACAAAGGCTGTACCGCCCACGCTTCCTCCTGGGTGGGGCTGACATCACCTGTAACTTGTTGGGTCGTAACACTTAATACATACCAAAACCACACTGGCAATTTACCAGCAACCGCATGATATAGTTACGCGGGCCAGCACCCTAAGTGGTTAGGTCGTGACATTATTCTAGATCTAATCCGACTAGCTTGTGTTTGTGGATGAGTCTAGCACAGACAAGAGCAAAATATACCGCGCAGGGGCTAGCTAGGGTCGGGGGAAACGACCACGGCAGATCAAGCGATTTGACCGCGGTCGGATATATCAGTCTTTGAGCAGAGAACAGTTCCTCCTGAAGGTCCTTCAACAAGAAATTCGGGTCAAGAGGACAACACAACCCTAAGCCGTTCTGCTCTCGTTGGCCTCTACATACAAGAATAAATTTCATCTCACTTTGATTTCGGCAGATAGAGGTAGTATTTTCAGGCCCGCGAGGCATCCATTCCAATCTACAACTTGACCAGTAACTCACTGACAGCACAAATGACAACGTGGCAGTAAATTAAGCCCAGTCCAAATGAATAGATGAATGTTAATCCGGCCCACAACGCCCTGAAGTGGCCCCAACTGATTCACATTTCTAGTGGAAATTCGGGTTAGTCCTAACTTGCACTGTTTAAACCTAAGTCAAGTTATACTTACTTCATTCCAGTCGCTTTCCGAAGACACAGCTTGGCGCGGGCATTCAGGGCCATCAGGCTTAGATGTCAGATAGTGTTTGCCAAATTTTCTGCAGGCCTTCATCGTGTAATGTTCCGAATACTTATAACCATCGGAGCACCTGAATATAGTTAATATTGACATGGTGAAATTCATAGATAAAACATACCAACAACCCGCCTGTACCCCAACAAGAGTAGCAACAAGTGCAATAATAGAAAGCTTCATGTTAACCAAAGTGAATAAACACAAGATAGAATGTAGAAACTGTAGTTGTAGTAAAAAGTGAAGCGCAGTGATTATGTAGAACATCTCAGCTACAAGAGAGATGCTTGTAAGGCATTATATACTTAATAGGGAGAAGAGAGCTACACCCCTAGTACAAAAGGTATTTTTAGATTTAATTACATAAACATTTCAAATTAATGTGTTATATATATATATATATACTATTATTATCTTGATAAGTAATTATAGCCTAAGCAGTTAGATTGTTAGCTAGCCTAACTTTATAGTGCAGAACAGGGAATAATAATACTGTTAGTTTCACCAGGGTGGTAATACAGTTAACTATACGTATTAATAGGCAAGTAACAAATAATAGGGGTAAATACTGGTTCTGAATTATGCGTAAAGGAAAGGAAACTATTGTGGGATTACGCAGTAAATCCACTGCGTAATATCCTTATAAATCTAGTAGATCTATAGCAAATTAGCTATAGTTATTCTAGCTGTTTAGTATTAATCTATACCGCTAATATTTAGGTAATAGTTAATATTATAACACTAGTAACCTTCTAAAGTGCTATAAATTATCCTATTTTCTAGTTATCTATAAAGGGCCTAAAAATATAATAAAAATAAAAGGCTAAAAAGTATTTAATACTTTTTATATATATAACTTATTATATATATAAAACCTATTTATTTATTTATATCTTTAATTAACTACTATTAATTAACTGCTCTAGCGCTTTATTAGGTAATACTTTTATAAATTTATTTACTAGGTTATCTTCCCCTTATATCTAATAGATCTTATAGATCTTATATTACTTATATAACTAGTAAAGCGCTATAATATTAATTATAAGTTACTTCTCCTTAGTAGTGTTAAGCTTTATAAGGTACTTATAGAGAGAGTATAAGTTAGTATAAAGGATTATTAGGATTTATAGTAACTTAAGGCAGTTAGTAATTATTATAAGTATAGTACTAATTATATAGGTAATATTAGCGCTAGTAACTATACTATAGACTTTAGAGGCTAGTATGCTATATATAACTCTTTTACACTTTATTAAGCTAAAGTAGATAATATTACTAGTAAGTATAAATTTCTTATTATTAGTAGTAGGTTATATAATATTACTTTTATTAGTAAGTATAATAATAAAGCTAAGTTATAAGGTAAAATTATAGTTATTTATAAATAAGCTATTAATAAAGATAAAAAGCTTTATAGTTATAAGGTTTATTAGCTAAAAAAGCAGGCTGTAGTTAAGGTAACTTATTTACTACTTAATCTAGTAGTTAAGAGCCTTAATCTCCTCCTCTATAGGCTCTTAGTGTTATATAGTAACTAAATAGTTAAAGTAAGCCTTAGGTTAGTAGATTAACATAATATACGCCTTATAGGCCTTTTACTAGATAAAATCTTACTTAGTAGTAAGTAAATTTATATTAATAAGCTAGAGCTTTTTACCTTAATCTTTTTAGTAAAAATCTATTTTACTATTATAGCTAAGGGAAAGCATACTGCTATTAAAGGTAATAAAATTATTAATAGTTAATAGTTACTTAGGCTTTATAGTAAAAGTTACTTTCTTAAGCTTTTTCTCCTTATAAGTAGAGAATTTATTATCTATAAGGCTAATTATATTATTTATTTATATACTAATAAGGCTAAAATCCTTATTATTAGCTAATAAAATAAGTAGGTAGGGGTTAAAGGTTAATAAATCTATCTAAAGATTCTCTTTATAGTAGTAGTTATATATAGCCTACTAGTAAGTGCCTGCCTTAGTAATACTATAAAGTAGCTTTATTACCTTTATAATAGAGTTACTAAGGTAAAGATAGTAAATTTATATAAGAAGTCTTATAAAAATAATATAGTTAAGTAGTGTTATAAATTAGGTATACGCCTAGGTAATATTATGTAACTAGAGGTAAAATCTATATTATAAAAGTAATAAGGTAAGGGTAAGGATTAGTTATTAGGCTATTTATTAGATTATAAGTAACTATATAAGAATTATTTTCTTACTATTATTAGTATAACCTTAGATAACTAACTATAATTTCTTATATAGTTACTTATTCTTTTTTAACCTTATATACTATATATAACTTAAAGATCTATATATTACTATATGTTTTCTTATTATAGGTAATAATATAAAATACACTATAATTAATAAGGGCTTTTACTTTTACCTTATTAGATTCTTTAAAGGGCTTACTAGGCGTAGTAATAATACCTTTTTTTTATAGTTTAATAGTAAGTATATAGTTAGCTTCCTCCTTTATAGTAAGGTATATATTAAAGATATTAATAGTAAGGTGTATCCTATAAAAAAAGGTAGTAATTAGGTTTTTCTATAGGTAGCTACAGCCTTATTATAGGGGTAGCTTCTTATTAATAATAATAGTATTATATACTTCCTCTATAGATTTACTAGCTATTATAGGCTCTCCTTCTTATACTTACGTAGGATTATTACCTTTTTTAGCTGTTATAAGTAGTAGCGCTAATTAGCTTTCTTTTTATGCTATATAGTATAGCTTTACTATAGTAATATAAAAATTATATAGGCTATAAGGTAATTGAAGAGTATAGGTAGTACTATTATTATTAAGTAGGTAAAATAGGCCTTACTAGCTGTCTTTCTTATACTATATATAGATAAGTAATTAAAGGGGTAGTGTTATAGTATTTATTACATTTAGGCTATTATATATTACTAGTGTATTATATACTTATCTTTTTATATAGATTTACTACACTATATTTATAGCCTTTTTTACTGCTTTAGTGTACTATATAATAGAAGGGGTAAGTAGTAAATTATTTATAATATAGGGGTATACCTTAAAAATAAGTAGAGTTAGTATAAGGCTATAGGGCTAGTAGTATATTAATAGCTTAATAGCTAATTAAAGGGTAACTTTAGGCTTATAATTACTATTTATATAAATAATCTTATATATATAGCAAAAGGTAGTATAGTATTACTTAACCTTACTAATAGATTAATAGGCCTTAATAGGCACTTTATTAACCTTAATAAATAATATATAGGTAGTGTGTTTAAATTTAGCTACATAAAAATTTAGGCTAGCGTTAGTAGTAATCTAATTAGGTAGCCTAAGATATATATTAATTTAGTATATTTATATTACCTTTTATATATACTTTATAGTAACTAAATATAAGAATCTTACTATATTAAACATAGTAGCTAAGTTAACTATATAAAGTATAGGCTTATTACTATCTATATATATTATATTAATAAAGATTTTATAATTAAATTTATAGTTATTATATAGTGTAAATTTAAAGTAGCTAGGCGCCTCTATATTAAGTTAGTAGTAATAGTAGTACTTATTAATCTTTTTAAGCGTAGTAAGGGAGGTAGATTTACCTACTTATTTAAGTAACTTATAAAGGTAATTTACTAATAGGTAGCTAAATCTATAGTAAATCTAGCGTAATTTACTATTAGTTAAGTGTTACTTTATAATAGCACTTTTAGGCAGCTCTAATAGTATCTACACGTGGCCTTATTTTTAGGTAATAAGTATAATAATCTTGTCTTTAATAAGCTAGTTAGTAAGGTTATTAAATTTTACACTATAGTAATCTATATTTTATAGGCAAAAAAGAAATAGTATATTACTTATTATTAAATAGAAAATAAGCTTACTAATTAGTATAGGTATATAGATTACCTTAAGGGATTTATAATAATCTTTACTACTAAAGTAAATTATTACTTTACTAGTGTAGGTAGTATCTAGTAGGATCTCCTTACTAAGGTGTTTTTAAAGGTAAAGTACTACTACTAGCTAGCTATAAATATCTTAGCTATACCTATATTAGGTATAATACCTTAAAAGGTAGACATAAAGTAATAGTTATTAAATATAAAAATATTACTACTTTTTATAGTTATATTAGGTAATTCTTTTTTATATAGATTTTTATATATAATAGTATAAAACGTTACTTAGTTATATAACTTCTTATAAGTTAATAAGCTATTAATTAACTACTTACTAAAGTATATAGTTATAGTAAAAAACGTAGTAGATTTATAGTTTTTACTATTTAATAAGTAAGCTTTACTATTTTTACTTACTTCTTTAAGATAAATTAGCTTATTACCCTTATAGTTAATAAGAAAGTAACTAAAGGTGGCCTATAAAGCCTATATAAAGTAGGTGCTTTTATACTATATAAAGGAGGCTTATTATTCCTCCTTAGTGTGCTTAGTTAACTAATAGCCTAATTTACTATAGACAAAGCAGTATTTAAATAAATTACTATTAGGTAGTGCTTTACTACTAGCTAACTATAGAGGGCCTTATAAATAGCCTTACTGTCTCTAGAGGTCTGCCCTATAGTTATACTAGCTATTATACTTATAGTTAACTTAGTATTAGTTATTACTATAATTATTATTAGTAAAGTATTATAACTATAGCTTATAGTAAAGAAGTAAATTTACTATA
>NW_007361309.1:0-10341 GCF_000149035.1 Colletotrichum graminicola M1.001
CCTTTAGTTCTATTACCTAGTACTTTTACTTAGCTAAACTAAGCGTTTTACTTAAGTATATAATTAGCTAGATAGCTATTTATAGTATTAGTTTACTAAGTAACTAGTTAGTATTATCTTTTAAGTAAAATAATATAGCTCTAAAGCTATAGTTATATAAGGTATCTAGCTAAATAAATAGTGTTTTATTTAGGTTATAATAAAGAGAAGTAGTGTTTTTTACTAGTATAGATTTTATATTATTAAAACTAGTAAGCTTCTTTAGTAAAAAAGAGATACTAGTTTTCTTATAGTAATTCTTAGGTTTAGTGCCTTTAGTAATTTTTATTTTCTTAGCTGTAGCTAGTAAGTAGGTTTTTAAAGCTTATAGTAGTTAAATTCTAGTTAAATACTAAGGAATAAGGTGTTATAAGTATCTTATTAATCCTATTTAGTTTTCTAGAGCTATAAGATTCTTTAAAAATTCCTTTTTATTGAAGGGCCTTTATATAGTCTTCTATATTAAATAGTCCTAAGGCGTCTACTTAAAATCCTAGGAGTTATATAAAAAGGAATCTAATAAATAATCTTTTAGGGGTAAGAGAAAGTTTATATCTAGTAAATAGCTAGAAAATAGTCTATAAATAATTAGTATATTCTTTTACTATTTCTAAAGTAATTATAATAATATTTATAAAAGCTTAAGTAAATTCTTAGTATTTATATAATAGATTATTTATAAAACGTTATATATAAGCTAGGGAACTTTTATACCTTATTAGGGCTACTATAGATTTTCTTTAGCCTTAGTAACTTATAATAGTAAATTACTCTAAGTAGTTTTTTTTAACCTTAAACTAATAGAAAAATAATTTAGTATTTACTATAGTAATAGATTACTTACCTCTTAGCTTATAAATAACCTTATATAAGAGGGTTATTAGATAGGTATTTAGGATAACTACTTAGTTAAAAACTTATAGATTTACTACTATTTATTCTTTTAGTTTTTTATTTACTATTTACTAAACTATAGAATAAGGGGCTTTAAATAGTATTAGCTTAGTAATATATATAAGCTATTCTTTCTTAGTTATAATATTTATAATTTAGTTAATTAATTCTTAGTCCTTAGTACTAAATAAGTATAGTTATTATCCTAATTTATACTTATAGTAATCTTTTACTAAAGGCACTATTATTTCCTTATCCTTAAAGAGATTTATTTTCTCTTAATATTTCTATAATTAAGGTAATTCTTTAATAATTCTAATTATTTTATTAGTAAAGTTAGTGTCTAAATTATAAATAGTTACCTCTTCTTTAGTTATAATAAATAGATTAGTTAAGTCTTATTTTAGCCTTATTTTATATTCCTTAGTAATATATTCTTAAAAAGTATAGCCATCTTTTAGCGTTATATTATTTTCTTTTAGTTTTTCTCTAATTATTTTAAAATATTTACTAAAATTATCTAGAGAAATAGCTAATTATTTACTAAGATTATTTAAGGAAATAGCTAATTATTTATATATAAGAAAAGTTACTTTATACTAAAAAAGTAAAAGTGCCTCTACTTACTAGTTTTATTATGTTTTTAAGGGTTTTAATAAAAGATTAGTAATTATAATAAATAGTTTTTAGCTTATTATAAAGGTAATATTACTTCTTATTATAAGCTTAAAAAGAAGTAAGTCTATTTTAAATCCTTAGTATAGGTAATATATATAAGCGTTTTACTTTATAAAGAGATCTAGATATTTTAGTCGCTTTTTACTAGGTAATAAAATAGTAATTACTTAGTAAATATCCTTACTAGAACCTCTAAATTCTTATAGTAGCTAATATAAACTACCTTTTTTAAATTTAGGACGTCTACTTTATTAGAGATATTAAACTCCTAGCTAATAATAATTCCTATAGTAAGGTCTTTTACTATATAGCCTTATAATAAAGATTAGCTATATATTATTAGCTATTTTTTATACTAATAACTATAATAGTAAAAATAGTTTATCTTAGTATAAGTAAGTTACTAATACCTTAAAAATATTTAGTATTTAAAGTATTAAAGACATAATATAGTATTTTCCTTAAGGTTTTATAAAATATAATATATTTTCTTAATTTAGTATTTAGGTATACTTCATAGCTTAGGTTATTTATATTTCTTATAAGACTAACTAGGATTTTAATATAAGTAAAATAGCTAGAGACTTAGAAGAAATTAGTACTAGCTTATAAAATACTTAATAATTATACTAATCCTAGAGGTTCTTTTAATTATTTTTAATATAAAGAAAGGTACTTAAATTATAGTATATATTTATTAAGTAATATTTAGGAGTAGTCTAGGCATAAGGCTAGTAAGAAGTATTAATCTAAGTAATCTTTAAGATTTTACTATTTTTCTTTTAGTTATAAGTCTAAAATAAAGTTAATTAATTTATCTAATAGTAAATCTACTAATATATTAAATAGTAAAAAGCTTTTTAAACTACTAGTGCCCTCTTTTAATAAATAAAAAGTATTTACTATAATATATCTATCTTCTTATAGTTAGAAGTATTACTTAAAATTAATATCTCTATAGTTATTAAACACTAGAACGTCTATATATTTTTAAGTATTATTACTAATATTCTTTTAGATATATTAGTATATTAGCTATAGATTTCTAAAGTCCCAAGAGGGTTTACCTTATAGGTTTCTTATTTTATATAGAGGATATAAGATAAGCTTTTACGTTTTCTTTTCCTTAGAGGAACTAGGTTCTTTTACTATATTTATAGTGCTCTCTTATTAGAGATAAGTAAGTAGTTTTTTATAACGCCTTACTTACTTATTTCTTTACTAATTTAGAGGTAATTTAGATCTAGTTACTTAGTAAGTAACGATAGACTTTTATTTTAGCTTTTAAGATTTTATAGTTATTAGGTGTTTATATTTACTATAAAAGATATTTCTTTTTTAACTTTACTAATAAAAAGTAAGATCCTTAAGTTATTTAGTATAGCTTATATATACTATTAGTTAGGTATATCTATTAATTAAATTAGGATTTATTTTATTATATACTAATATTAAATACTAAGATTTAGGTTTCTTTATAGTATAAGCTAGTTCTTTAACTTATATAGTAGAATAATAAATATTTACTTAGTTCTTTATATCTTTTAGGGTGTAATATAGTTAGTATAGCCTTTATTTAGTAACTTTATAAAGTAATTTAAACTATTAGATAAGAAGTTCTTTTTAGTAGTCTAACTTAAGCTAGAGGTCTTTAAGATATTCTTAGTCTATTTAGTTAAGATCTCTTAAGTACTACTTATTTACTAGGTCTTTAAGATATAAGTAGAGATTTATTAGTATAGTAAAAGTATAGTCTTTTAATATTATTATATATTATTAGAAAAAGTCTATAAATTAAAAGACGTTAAGCTAAATAGTCTTATTTCCTTAGGTCTTACTATTATTTAACCCTTCTTAAGTAGCTAGTAAATTAAACTATTTAATATCTTTTACTTTAAAATAAAAGTTAGGGATAACGCTATAGTAATAATTCCTTTTAAATTTATTTATTTTCTCTTTATTAAATAGGCTAGTTTTATAGTCTATAGACTAATAACTTAACCTTTAGCTAAGACGTTAGCTAAAGTTACTAAGCTATCTTTTTCTTTTTATTTTTTAGTAGTAGTACTTATTTCTTACTTATTTATTATAAGTGCTATAAGACTATCTCCTTACTATTTATAATAGAGGTTATATAAATAGCTAGAAAGGGGGGTCTATTAAAGACTTTTTTTTCCCTTAAGGATCTTATTAGTCTTTTACTAAAGTTTTATTATATAAGGCTTTACTAAGTTAGTCTTAGGTAGGTAAATAATAGTAAGTACTACTACTAATAAGGTTTTAATAACTAATTTAAGAGCTAAAAGAATAACTATTTCTTATAAGGTTTATAAGAGAGGTATTATATAGTAAGCTTCTTTTAATAGAGAAAGAAAAGGTTTATTTAGCTACTAGCTAGAAAATAGTATTTTACTTTTAAAAGATAATAAAGCCTTTATAGATTACTTTATCTTATATTAAATAAATAGTTTAATAGCTTTAGTATAGCTTTTATTTTTAGCTAACTAGGCTTTTATAGCGTTTTAAAAATATCTTTAGTAAGAAGTCTATATTAAGAGATAAGTCTATAATTCTTTTAAAAAGTTATACTAAGTATATAGTAACTATTAAGTAATCCTTAAAAAAGTATATTTATTTAGTAAAAGACTTTATTAAAAATAATCTAGGTTATATAAATAGTATATAGTTAATTAACCTACTTTCTTAAGATTACTTAAATATAAAAGCTTAGTTACTAATCTAGACTACTAGCTAATTACTAGTAATTCTATTTAAGAAATAGATTTCTTAAAAAGTTCTTAGGTTTTAGCTAGAAAATACTTTTAAGAAGAGTATAAATATATATCCTTAACTTTCTTATTATACTTATATATATTATATAGCGTAAATAAGGATTTTTAGCTAAGTATAATATATAGAAGCTAAAGAGGGTCTAAACTATTATCTAGCTATTTCTTTCTCTACTTACCTAGGGAATTTTCCTTAAATAGAAATTAGTTATATTACTATTTATTACACTTTAGGTGCTAGAAAATAAGATATAGAATTTAATACCTTTCTCTATCTGAAGTAAAGGCCTATCTTCCTTATAATATATAAGGGATTTTATTAGTTAATACTTTACTAATTAGTGTAATAATTCTTTAATAATAGTAAGGTAATTATCTAGTAATTTCTAGATAATTATTAGCCCTTTAGTAGGGAATTATTAGCTAATTATCTATCCTTTAGTTAGTAAATAGCTAGTATAATCTATAGCTATTAGCCTAACTAGGTAATAACTAATTAGCTACAGAATAGATATTCTATTATATAACACTTAGACTTAGGTTTTACTAACCCCTTTAGAAACTATTATAGTATAAAGAACTAGTTTTAATAAAATAAGGACTAGTAGTAAAAAGAAAGTAATAAAGAACTTTCTTACTATAAACCTATTTTACTAAGTAAGATAAAATAAGAAGTAGTAAAATAACTAATAAGATTAACTTACGTAAACGTAATTATAACTAAATAAAGTAAAAATAAAACTTAGTATATATAATAATAAGCTAGTATTATACTTTTATTATTAATACTAATAAACTATATAAACTATAGAAATAGTAAACTTTATATCTTATAGGTTAATATTATATAAATATATAACCTTACTTTTAAAGAAATTATAAAAGAAACTAATAGTTAAACTTTTTATTTTTATAACACTAAAGATATTAATATTAAGAAATAGAACTTATTATCCTAAACTAAAAAGGCCCTAGGTTTAAAGATTATAAACACCTAGTCTTAAAACACCTACTATATAAAAAAGTATTCTAGATAAACTATATTTATAATAAGTATAGTATATATAAGATAGCTAAAGGAATTAAGGCCTTTTATCCTTAAAGGATAAATAATATAGTAGTATCTTAATACTATATAAATAAAGAACTATAGTACTAAAAAGTTAAGGAATATAAAAAATAGACTATTTATCTTAAACTATACCCCTAATACCTAGTAGTATATATAATAAGTACTACTAAGTACTACTTAGATTATTATTATAATAAATATAGATACTACTATAGAAGAAAAGTATAAATATAGTAAATATAGATTAAGAAGACTAGGACTTACTTAAATTAGCTAAAGAACTTAAGACGTAAACTATAAGTAGGGTATAAGTAGCTAAGAAATAAATAAAAACCTTATATATTATAATAATAGAAGATAATAGTTATTTCTTCTTATAAGTCTTACTAAATAGATAGTAGAACAGGGCAGGATTTCAGGCTTTTTCTTAAGTTACTTTTACGTATAATTTTCTAGCTATTAAAGCCTTTAACGTCCTAATTAGGACGTTAAATACTAATTAAGGCTAAAGAAGATAAAGAGATTATAGAACTTAACACCTATAAGTTACTATTATAGGCTAGAGCCACAGTATATATAGTAAGGCTTTACTTACTATAACATATTATAACGTATACACCTATAACTAGTTTGCGCTAACTTAGTGTACTTACTTAAATACTATATATATAAAGGTATACTAAAGAATAACCTTTTCTTTTCTTAGCTTAGATTAATTATATTAAGTTACTATATACCTATTAGAAGGTAGTACTAGCCCTTTATATATCTAAGCTTATAATAAATAAATTAAATAGTATAGCGTCTATAGCGCTTATATAATAACTTTATAATAAGAACGTAAAGTTAAGGGATAGTATAAGGTCTTTTTATACTATAGTAAAAAAGATATATTATAAGGCAGTAAGTATATATAACGCGCCTACCCCTAATAATAATATAAGCACTAAATTAGTAGCTAGTAACGCTACTATAGGCTATACTATACCTACTATACTTACTACTATATTACTATACTAAAAGCTATTACTACTACTCTTAAAGTTTTCTAGATTATACTATAATTCTTTACTATAGTAGTAATAAATATATAATAAAGTAAAAATTAATTATAACTTCTTTACTAGTAAGTATAAAGTGTAGTATTTTATTAACTTTTACTTAGAGATAAGCCGTTAGTATATAGTCTTAACTTTTTATAAGAAAGGTAAGATATTATATAACTATAAGCTAAAAGATTTCTTATATTACTTAGAATATACTTATAGTAATCCTAATAAAAGATAATATATAGCTACTATACTTATTAATTTATATATAAAAAAGACTAAAATATTCTCTTTTTTCTACCCTAAGTTTAAATAGACCTTTATAAAAGTAAGTAAGTAGTTATAAGATAATAGCGTCTTTATAGCTTTACTTATAAGTACGCTTTTAGTACGCCTTTACGCTATATTAGTAAGTATATCCCTCTTAGAGAGCTATAATACTTATATTACCTAGATTAGTAAAGTAGCCTAAAAGGTTAAGGACCTTACTAAGGTTATATATATATACTACCTTACTTACCCTTTATAAAAGAATACTAATAAAAATACTATAATAGTAAGATTAGCTTAATATACTAATAAATCTACTACTAAGAGTAAAAAGGTTATAAAGCCTATAAAAAAGGTATATATAAAGTATAAAACTAAGACCTACTATAACTACTAGAAGCTAGGTTACTTTATAAGGAACTATAATAGTATACTAGTACGTATAGCTAAGATAACTACTATATAAGTTAAAGAGCTTATAGAAAGTAAAAATAATAAAAAAGAAATAGACTTTAGTAATAAGTTAGGAAAAAAATAACTTTAAGATAAATTTAGGCCCTAAAGCTAATAAGTAAAGAATATAAAAGATAAAAGGAGTTTTTATATATAAAGAAAATAATAAGATTATTTATATTATTAGATACCTAAGTTAATAAAAGTTTTTTTACCTAAGCCTTTACTAATACTAGCTATAATACTTATATAATAGTAAATAGTAAATTTATATAAAAATAACACTTTTGTCATTGGAGGTTAACCGCTACTCACCAAACCTCCCTATAGCTCTCACGTAGCCATAATGATTGCCCGCGAACCCCGAATCGCCCTTCATGCCGAGTGCCAGGTGAAGGGCTAGCTGAGGCAAGGCACGGGATGGTCGAGCTCATCCAGCCGCGCATCTCGTCTAAGGACAATATGGTGAAGAATTCCGTAGGAAGTCCACAAACTTCGATTGAGCACATATCACTAGTATAGAATATCGCTAATAAACCCTCGTGTTTTGGTGTCCCCGCATTTGTTGCTTATGTGTCATATTAGAAAAAGTATATAAAATCTATACTATAGGTATTATTAAAGCGCCCTTATTTATAGTGTTATATTACTATATAGCCTACTTTAAAAAAGTAAAATAATATAGTACTACTCTAGCTATCCCTAAGTAAGAGGCCTTTTTTTAAATTATACTAGTAAGCCTTAAGGATATTAAAAAGGTACTAATACTAAAAGAAGATAAAAAAGTAAAGTAGGCTATAGTAGTAATAGCTTTTTTATAATAAGTATATAATAAATTTAAGGACTTATTTAACCTTACTATATTAATAGAAGTACTACTATACTAGCCTAAATAAGATTACTATATTAAGCTTAAAAAAGGTATAGCCTTACTATAAAGACTACTTTATAGTATATTATATAAGAAGCTATTAGTCTTAAAGAAGATATTAAAAGATTTTCTAGATTAAGGATTTATTTATATAAGTAGCTTTACTACTAAAGTGCTAGTACTATTTATATAAAAACTAAGTAGTAGATTACACTTTTACTATAACTACTATATACTAAATATATTTCCTAAAAAGGACTATTATTTCTTACTACTAATTTTAAAAATACTTTAATATATATATACTACTAAATAATATACTAAGGTAGATATTATAGCTACTTTTTATAAGATAAAAATAGCTAAGAGAGATAAGTATAAGAGTATATTTTAAATATAATATAGGCTTTTTAAATAGTTAGATTACCTCTTTAGCTTTATAAATATACCTACTAGTTAGTAACGCTTTATTAATAGTATACTATATAAGTTTCTAGATAACTTTATTACTATTTACCTTAATAATATCTTTATTTATACTAATAGTATAAAATAAGACTATAAAAATAAAGTTAGAGAGGTCTTTATAAGGCTATACGTAGTAAGACTTAGCCTTAATATAGTAAAAAGTAAGTTTAGTATTAAGAAAGTAAAGTATATTAGCTTTATACTAGAAGCTAGTAAGGGTATATTAGTAAACCTTAAAAAGATATATACTATTATTAAATATTTAGTACCTAAATTAGTAAAAGATATATATAGTTTTCTAGGCTTTACTAACTATTACTATATAATTATAAATAACTACTTAGAGATTATAGCGCTCTTTATAAGGTTAATAAAGAAAAATATAGTATTTTAATAAGATAATAACTATAAGAAGTCCTTTTATAAAATAGAGGCGTGCTTTTAGTATACCTTTATGCTTTATAACTTTAATCTAGAAGCGCTAATATATATTAAGACTAACTACTTAGGCTATACTACTAGAGGAGTGCTTATATAAGTAGATATAGAGAGGTATTACTAACTAGTTACTTTTTACTTATATAAGCTTACCTTTACTTAGTATAACTACCTTATTTATAATAAGAAGCTACTAGTAGTAATTAACTATCTCTAAGCCTAGAGAGTAGAGCTATAAAGTATAAAAAGCATATTTATAGTTATAATAGGCTATAAGTCCTTAAAGTATTTTATAAAGAAGTAGAAGTTATTAAAGCGCTAAAGCTAATAAGTAGAAATCCTATTAGAATATAACTTTAAGATTACTTACTACCTAGGTAAGGAAGCTATAGTACTAGATATACTATCTTAGTATAAGTAGAATATACTAAAAGGTTAGGATAATAAGAGGGAATAAAGCTAAGTTATTTAGTTAATACTAAATAGCGTAATCTTTATAGTAATAGTATGCTATATAAAGGCTATATAGGCCTTTTATATATAAATATTTAAAGCTAATAACCTTTAATAACTATAAGACACTACCTAAAATAATAATAATATTTTTTAGTATATATACTATACTATAGTAAAAGACTATAAGTTACCTTCCCTTAACCTAGGGGTATATATTAAGATTATAAACTATATACTAAATAATAAGTATAAGCTAATATAGTAAGAGAGGCTATAAGTACTTAGTAATACTAACTTAAATTTACTAGCTAATAGCCTTTATACCTAGTTAATCTAGTAAAGCTATAACTTTATAGTTACTAGCTACTTAGGACGTAATAGTATGCTTAAAATAGTCTTTTATAGGTTTTACTAGCCTAGCTAGGTACTAGTAGTATACTACTTTATATATAATTATAATATATATAGAAAGACTAAGGTCTAGTAAGAGGCTAAGAAGGGCTTACTATAACTACTTAGTATACTTAAATACTTATAAAGTAACTTATTAATAGACTTTATTACTAGCCTCCTAAAGTTAAGTACTAATAAATCTAAATATATATAGGTAATTATTAACTATCTTAGTAAGTTAGTTACCTTTAAGCTAATACTATTAATAAATACTAAGCTTTATATAAAGCGTTTTTTAAGTGCTTACTTCTACTTTTATAGTGTACTATAGAGTATAGTAAGTAACTAAAGGAGTAACTAGATAAGTAAGTTCTAGTAACACTTTTATATACTTACTAGTATTTTATAATAACTTAGTATATTTGCACTTTCGCACAATCTTATAAAGCCTCGCTAGACCACAACTCGATA
>NW_007361310.1:0-10179 GCF_000149035.1 Colletotrichum graminicola M1.001
TCCAGTTTAACATAGGGCGGAGCCTCTGGATGGCCGGGCTACCACCTTAAAGGACAGGGACCATGGAGCAGATTACATGCCAACCGCCAATCGGGTAAACAGTGGAGTCGAAGCTTCAGGCAGGCGTGTCCCTGTTTTGATGAGTGCGGCTGGATGGCCCGGCTTTAGTATCGGAATTGTGTTTCCCAGGTGGCTATTGGCCACGACTCTAGCCGCGGAATCGCCTGCCACAGTTTTGGGCGTTGTAGGGCCTTTACCTCGCCAAAGTATTTAAATTATAATAATATAAGAATTATTAAGCTACTAAAAGCCTATATAGTTTAAAATAATTAATACTACTATAGTAAAACTACCTTAAATAGAACTTTATGATCTTAGACTTATACTAGTTATTAGTATACTATACTATTAGTAAAAGAGTACTATTACCTTCTTTTTTTATATTAATAATTATATTTATATATTACTAAAGTCTACTTAAAGTAAGGCTAACAAGGTAATAAAATAGATAAATAAAAATCTTACTTAAAAGTAGTAGTAAAATATGATATATTCTTAGTATAAAGATTATTTATAATTATAAGTAATATAAGAAATAGTATTTATAAGTAATATATATTAATAAGATTTTAAAGTTAATTAATAATAAAGTCTAAGTACTACTAGGCTATACACTAATAAGTAATAAATAGCTATAAATATTAAAGTAGACTACTATAATACTTATTAATAATATAAAGTTAGTTTAATTCTATATATAGTAGTAGTAATAAGGCTAAATATTATATTTACTATAAGCTAGTTAGTATAGTTTTATTAAAGTTTCTTAGTTATACTATATAAAGTAATTTTATTTTAAACCTATATCTAATAAAGATATAATAGTTACTTTTAATATAAACTCTATAGAGAATATAAAAAATTATAAAACCTTATATTATTATAGACTAAGGCTATAATATATATAGTAAGCCTTTACTTACTATAATATTTATACTTATACTTAGTTAGTACTTAGTTAGTATACTTACTTAAACTATATATATAAGTAGTATAACTTAACTAGATACTTCTTTTTTCCTTTAGCTTAAATTAAATATATTAAGTTACTATATACCTATTAAAAAGTAGTATTAGTCTTTTATATATTTAAGCTCTTAATAAATAAATAAAATAGTATAGTAACTACTATACTTATATAATAACTTTTATATTAAGAATATAAAGTTAAGAAGTACTTTTATAACCCTTAATATAGAAGTAAAAGAATTATACGATATATAAGTAAGTATATATAATATACTTACCTTTAATAAGAATACTAAAACTAAAGTAATAGCTTAGAATATAGCTATAGCTTATACTATAGTAATTATATAGGCTACTATAATAGCTTTACCTATTATAACTACTCTTATATTACTTTATTAGAAATACTACTACTATTTATTAAGTTTTTAAAATTATACTATAACTTTTTACTATAGTACTAGTAAATATATAATAAAGTAAAAGTTAATTATAACTTTTATACTAGTAAGTATAAAGTATAATATTTTATCAACTTTAACCTAAAGATTAGCTCTTAGTATATAGTCTTTACTTTTTATAAAAAAAGTAAACTAGTATACTATTATAAACTTAAGAAATTTCTATAGTACTTTAGATATCCCTATAATAAAAAGTAGTATATAGCTATTATATTTATTACTTTGTATATAAAAAATATAGATTTTGTTTTTTTTTACTTTAAGTTTAAATAGACTTTTACTAAAGTAAGTAAATAATTATAAAATAATAGTACTTATATTATACTACTTATAAGTATACTTTTAGTATATCTTTATACTAGTTTAGTAAGTATATTACTCTTAAAGAACTATAATACCTATAATACCTAGATTAATAAAGTAGCTTAAAAAGTAAAAGACTTTATAAAAGTTATATAAATATATTACTTTATTACCTTTTCTATAAGTTAACTAATAAAGATATTATAATAGTAAAATTAGCTTTAAATACTAATAAACCTATTACTAAAAGTAAAAAGGCTATAAAGTCTATAGTAAAGGTATATATAAAGTATAAAACTAGGACCTATTTTAACTACTAAAAGCTAAAGTAGCTTATAAAGTACTATAATAGTATACTAGTATATATAGCTAAAATAACTACTATACTAATTAAAGAGCTTATAAAAAGTAGAAATAATAAAAATAAAATAAACTTAAGTAATAACTTAAGAAAAAAGTAACTTAGGAATAAGATTAAGCCTTAAAGCTAATAAATAAAGAGTATAAAGAATAAAAAATGTTTTTATATATAAAAAAATAATAAAATTATTTATACTGTTAAATACTTAAGTTAATAAAGGTTCTTTTACTTTAGCTTTTACTAACACTAATTATACTACTTATATAATAGTAAATAGTAACTTTATATATAAGTAGTACTTTTTATATATTTTATAATATAAAACCTTATTAAAGTAGTTTATAAGAAGCTTTTAATATATATTAATAATAACTATTATTATATTTAACCTTAAACTTACTAAGTACTAATAGTATATATATATATATATTACCTAGGTTAAATTAAGATATATTTTTAAAGAAGGTTTAAATAAAGACTAATAAAGATATACTTAATATAGTAAGGATTACTATTTACTATAGATATATAAGCTATACTTTATAACAAGTAAGCTAATATAAGTTAAAAAAGATATATAAAATCTATACTATAGGTATTATTAAGGACTTAGTACTATAAAAAGTATAATAAGTAAAGTTTAATAAATAATATACTTTTCTTAAAATAAAAATAGATATTAAAGTAAAGTTACTAATTAAGTTACTTTTTTCTTTTATGTAATAAGTATATTTATTAATAAAGATTCTAGGTTCTTAGTAAATTATATCTTAGATTAATACGTTAAGTATCTTTAGTAAAGTAGTTTAGATTTATTATTTCTAAGCTTAATAAGTAAACTTAAATAGTTATATATAGTATAACTAAATAGGAAAATAAAAGAATATAAATATACTAACTATATAATAAGATAGACCTCTTAAGAACTATACTAGTTAAGATAGTTAGACTTAGAATAGGCCTTAAGAGACTCAAAGTATAAAAAGGTTAACTAGACTTTAGCTAATTGAAAAAAACTATTTTATTTACCTTAAAAATAAAAGATTTATAAGACTTAATAATAATAGTAACTATAACTATAATTTAAACTAAGTATTACTATTAAAAAACATAAATATAACTATTCTACTATAACTAAAGCCTATAAAATCTATAATTATTGTTATAAATTATAAACTATGCTTAAGGTAAAGTGAGCTTAATAGAATAAAGAAGATTATAACCTCTAAGTAAGCTTAAGGACTTAATTTATACTAAAAAGTAAGGAAATTAGTTAATAAAAAGCTAAATACTTTAGTTTTACTTTTTATTAGGCTTCTTTAAAAGATCTAGCTAAATTTTAATATAGGTATAAGTACTACTTTATATAATTAAGGGTATACTAGTACTAAAGGTACTTGAATTAAGGCTCTAAAGTGTTTAATTAGCCTTAAAAGAATAGCTTACTAGTAAGAATATACTAAATAATTACTAAGTAAATATAATACCTTTATTAATAATAAATTACTAATAACTACTAAAATTAATAAAGTATAAAGTATAAAGTTTACTTTAGAGTTATTTACTTTAGTTATTTTAAATACTTATTTATAACTAAAGGTCTAAATACTAAGTAATAATTAACTAAATAAGGGTTCTTTAATTTTAGTAATCCTTAATACTAAAGTATAAGTTGATATTTTTTTAAAGTAGTATATTAAAGCTTTAAAATTTCTATATAATAATTAGCCTTTAATTAAAGACCTTTAAGCTTAACTTAAGTAGTAATTTAATACTTAATAGCTTTTACTTAATTAATACTTAGACTAATAAATATAAAGTAACTTTTACTTTTTTATTAAAGATAAGTAAAAAATAATTAACTTATTTTTACTAAGTTTACTTTTTATATTAAATACTTAGCTTTTTCTTAGGTATAGTAAATAGCTAATTACTATATATATTTATATAAAGAATACTTTCTTAAAAGCCCTTATTAAAGTAATTAAAATAAATAGTTTAACTAAGATTACTTCTATTATACCTTAAATTAATAACTATATTAATATAGCCTTTAGGTTAAAAACCTATATTCTTATAACAAAGCTAAAAGTACTACTAGACTTAGTATATTTTACCTAGAGATTAACCTAAAAAATAATAACGTAATAGTAGCTATAATTAATTAAAATTAAGCTAAAAAGCTTATAGCCTTAGTTATAAAAGTTATAATTAAACTACTAGTTACTTATACTTATAAAGTAATAGTAGTATATTTACTAGATTACTAAAGATATAAGTCTATTTAGTGAAACCTTTATAATAAATTTAATAAAAACTTAGTATTTTATTAAGAAAAGTAATTAATTTAGTATAAAATCTAGAAGCACTAAGATAAAGCTACTTATTAGTATAAGAGGGCTAAAGGAGTAGCTATAATAAAATAAGTAGCCTTAATTTATATAATATAGAAGTATAAAAATTAAAAGGTCTAACTAGTTAATAATACTTTATTAAATAAATTAGTACTTTATAATAATTAATACTAAAATATAAAAAAGCTTAAAAATATAAAGTATAAGCTTTAAGAATATATTAAACTATATAATAATATTATTATACTAAAGATTCTTAATATAAAGCCTTAATCTAGACTAACTAATAAGTCTCTTAATATAATTATATAAAATAGCTTATATCTATTACTAAAGAAAGAAACCTCTTTAAGGATATACTTATAAATTAAAAGAAAGTCTTAGTATAAGAATTTTGAAAGTATAACTAATTAGACCTAATAATTACTTTTCTATAAGCAGTTTATACTATTTTATATAAAATATAGTAAGCTAAAGAGACCTTAATTCTAAAGACTTTTTTTTAAAAGTATTTAAAGTAATTTAATAATAAATTATATAAAAGATTATTAAAAAAGCTATACTATTAACTAAAACCTATAGTTTCTTATTTTAAAGAGTAATAGTAGTCTTAGACTTAATAACTTTACTCTTAAAGCTAATATAATAACTTTATATAATACTTAGTAACCTTTATTTATAAATTAAGTCTCTAAAGAGTATATTATAAATTAGTTGATTTATTTTCTTAGTTTCTTTTTAAATTATAGATTATAATTAAGTTATAATTAATAAAAAACTATAACTTAATAATACTTTTAATACCTCTTAGTCTTTTATAATACTATATCTTTTTATAAAGTATAATAAACTTAGTTATTTATATTATAACTTAATAAGTAATAGGCTATATTCCTCTACTTAATAAGTAGACAAGGGGTAATAATAGTATTTATATAAATAAAAAATAGGGATAAATAAATAACTCCTTAGAACAAAAGAACTATAGTATAAGTTATATAACTATAAGTATAAAATAAGATAAAGAATAAGTACTTATTTATATATAAGATAAGTACTTAGTAGATACCTAAGTAAGCACTTATATAACCTTATAATTATTAGTTAGTAGGACTATTTAGGGAACAGCTAGGACTTATATATAGAATAAACTTAAATATACTTAAGGATAAACTCTTATAGCTCTTTAGTAATTAACTTTATAATATATTCTCTAAATACTTTTTAGTATTTAACCTTAGAGATTTAATTAATAAGAAGCTATATAAGCTACTAATAACCTTTAACTATATAATTATTTATTAAGTAACTAATAGATTAGTAAAAATAATAAACACTATTAACTAAGTATTAACTTTTACTTATTGTTAATAAAAACTCTACTATCTAGATATTAGGTATAATACTTTAATTACTTTTATCAAGTAAGTTAACCTTAATACTTACTTAATAGTGAAATAATAAGATATTTATACTATAAACTACTTCTATTTTATTCAGCTTTAGTAAAAGGAAGCCCTTAGCTACTCTTATATATAACCTACATAATAAGATAAAGGACACTAAAGTATTTAATAAAGAACTAAGTTATACTTAATAAACCTATAGTATAATTATAGGTTAAATTAAGAAAAATATTTCTAATATAGCTAAGATATAGACTATAATAAATAAACTTAAGAATAAGCTTAAAGGTAAAAGTAATAAAGTTTATAAACTTTAATTTATAGTTACTACTACCTTCATTAAACTTAAAAAAAAAGTACAAAGTTATTATACTTTAAGAAAATAACTAGACCCTATAAAAAGTAACTAATATTATTATTACTCTTATAAAAGAGTATAATAAACTTAAGCTTAATTGACTAAGTACTTATAATAGTACTAGTAAATAACTAAAAAGATTTCTAATTTAGGTATATATCTATTAGACTTTTTATACTACTAACTTTAAAAATAAGACTAAGTAAGTTATTTATATAGGGACCTTTTTTTATAAAAAGGCACTTACCTAGTATAAACCTTACTTAGAGAAGTTTCTTAAAAATAATAGTAACCTTATTATCTACTTTTTTTAAGATATAGAATATCTTTAGAACTATAACTAGCTTTATAAAAGCTCTATAGTTACTATTCTAAGACCTTAATAAGAAATAATAAGCTAAGTAAGACCTAGTTAGCCTATAATAAACTAAGTTAGCCTTTTATTATATAGCTAAATTCTAATAACTAACTACTTAACTTAATATTACTTAAGAATTATTAATCTTTACTTTTTACTAAGGACTTAAGGATAATATTAAAAATAAACTTATTAAGATTATTAATTTACTTAAGGATTTTTTATTATATATTAAACTTACTATTAAGATTAATATATAACTTTTAAAATAATATAAGAAATAAAAAGAATCTTAATAACTAAGTATAAATATAAGTAAAAAGTATACCTAAGGAACTAAATAGCTATACTAATAAAATAAAGAATAAAACACTTAGTAGTAAGTATATAATAACTACTCTAGTATAGCCTATAAGTAGTATATAGGACCTATAGATATTAGTGTTACTAAAAAATAAGACTAGTAACTAATATAAGATATTAGTACTATTAAGTACTATAACTATAAGAAAATAAAATACTTTACATAAGACTATAAATAGCTAAGAAGACTATAGTATAAGAATATACCTAAGTACACTAAAAAAGCTAGTGTAGCCTAAAAAAAGACCCTTTATAAATAACTCTTATAGACTACTTACTATAATAATAACTACTTAACTTATAAGGATAATAAAAAGTAAGTAAAATAGTACCTTATAAAGCCTAAGGGTAACACTAAGATAGCTTAATAAAAGTAGTTTATAATAATTAATATATATAAATTCTATAATTAATTTAAGATTAAAGAAATAACTAAAGCTATTACTCAAGGACTATATACTAGAACCCTAAAAGAAAACACTAGTGTTATAACCTAGGCTAATAAGCTTATAAATATTTAGTAACTTAACTAATAGACTATAGTAATTACTTATTAATATAGTAAAAAAAAAGAATAAGCTATAGATATCTAAAACTCAAATATTATTATAAAGCTTATAGAGACTTATAACTAACTTAAGATTTAGTAACCTAATATACTTAATATTAAAAAACTAGAACTAGTAAAAAAGTAACTAGAATAATAAATAGCTACTTAAGGGAACTATAACTAACTAAGGTTACTTAATAAAAACTACCCTTAAGAAGTTATTAAGACTATTATAGTAGCTAAAAAATAATACCTATAAGAAATTAAGGACTCTAAGGTATAAAACTAGTACCTTATTACTTAACTAATCTAGACATAGGATACTATATAAGATAAATAGGATTAGCTATATATAAAAGAAACCTTAGATACTCTTAATAAATAACTATAACTTGATATTAAAGTATAAGGTAACTACTAAAAATAATAGTAACTAAAGTAAGACTTTAAATAAACTATATATAAAGCTATAAACTTTAATATATAAGTAACCGAGATTATTACTATAAATAAAAAAGCTTTTACTTACTAAATAAAGATATAATAAACTATTTTAGATATTATAAATTAAAATATTTAATAGCTACTAAATAAGTATAATAAAAGAATTATTTATAATATAATTAAAACTATAAGATTACTATATAATAAACTATATTAGTTTTAATAATAAGTTAAGTATAAAATAAATATTAAAGAAAAGCTATATATAATAATAAAAATTTACCTTTAGCTATACTAATTACTAGCTTAGAACTTTATTAGCTAAAAGCTAATAAGTAGCGTTAATATACTTAAACTTACTTAAGAACTATAAATAAAAGTATATAAAACCCTAGGATATACTAAGATCTTAGTAGTTAGTAAAAAAAGAATAGTATTCTTATAACCTAGACTTAGGTTTAGGGAACTAACTCCCTAAGAAACTATTATAGTATAAGGAACTAGTTTTAATAAAATAAAGATAAATAGTAAAAAGAAAAGTAATAAAGAATGTTTTTACTATAAACCTATACTACTAAATAAACTAGAATAAAAAGTAATAAAATAACTAATAAAATTAACTTAAGTAAAGCTAATTTTAGTTAAATAAACTAAAAAAGAAAACTTAGTATATTTAATAATAAGCTAATAATATACTATTATTTTAATTACTAATAAATAATATAGATTCTAAAGATAATAAACCTTATTTTTTATAAATTAATATAATATATATACTTACTAAGGTATATAACTATACCTTTTAAGAAGTTATAAGAGGAACTAATAATTAAATACTCTATTTTTATAGGACTAAAGATATCAATATTAAAAGAGAACCTATTATCTTAAACTAGGAAAGTATAAAGTTTAAAGATTATAAACACTTAGCCCTAGAACACCTACTATATAAAAAAGTATTCTAAATAAACTATATCTATAATAAATATAGTAAATATAAAGTAGCTAAGGGAATTAATACTTTTTATCCTTAGAGAATTAATAATAAAGTAATACTTAGATACTATATAAGTAAGGAATTATAGTACTAAAGGATTAAGGAGTATAAAAAATAAACTATTTACTTTAAGCTATACTCTTAGTACTTAGTAGTATATATAGTAGGTATTATTAGACACTAGTTAGACTACTACTATAATAAATACTACTACTACTATATAAAGAAAGTAAAAATATAGTAAATATAAATTAAGAAGGCTAAGACTTACTTAAATTAGCTAAAAAACTTAAGATACTAACTATAAATAAGGTATAAGTAGCTAAAAATAAATAAAAACCTTATATATTATAATAATAAAAGATAATAGTTATTTCTTTTTATAAGTTTTATTAAATAAATAGCTTACTTAAGTTATAGTTAATAGTAAAGTATAAGTAAACTTAATATTACCTAGATTAATAAATAAATAATAAATTATATAGGTCTATAAAGAATAACTATACCCCCTATAGATAGTTAAAGGAGAATAAGTCTAGTATAGTAAAAGAATTATTAATATAGAGATAGTATACCTTTTAATAAATATTATAGGCTATAACTAATAGCTTAACTTTAATATTACTAATATAAGAGGATTTAACGTAATATTAGGAATTCCTTAGTTAAGGAAATATAACCTAGATATTAGCTAGAAGTCTAGCTAACTTTAGTAAAGAGATTTAGCTATAAGGTAGTATTATATACTATAACCCTTAAGTAAATTAGGAAAATAACTAAAGTATATAGTGTTTATCTAAAGGATTAAACTTATAAAAGATAAGTAATTTAAATCTATAAATAATAAATAACAAGAGAAAGAAAGGCTTTTAGTAATTCTTAAGATCTACTAAAAATATAATAAACTATTTACTAAAGAACTAGAAATAAAACTACTAGAATATAGTCTATATAACTATAAGATTAAGCTATTACTAGGGATATAACTAAAACTTAAGCTAATCTATAACCTTAACTTAACTAAATAAAAAGTACTTAATAAATAGCTAAATAATAACCTTAAGAAAAGTTATATTAGACTATTAGATTTATTAGTAAAATACTTTATCTTGTTTATACTAAAAAAGAATAGTAAACTATAACTATATATTAACTATTAAAAACTTAATAATTA
This sequence comes from Colletotrichum graminicola M1.001, assembly GCF_000149035.1. Lineage (NCBI taxonomy): Eukaryota > Fungi > Ascomycota > Sordariomycetes > Glomerellales > Glomerellaceae > Colletotrichum > Colletotrichum graminicola. The sequence continues at coordinate 10,159 of NW_007361310.1, forward strand.
TTACCTAAGAAGACCGCCTAC
>NW_007361311.1:0-10127 GCF_000149035.1 Colletotrichum graminicola M1.001
CTTAGCGTAACGTAACTACCTATATATACAGTATAATAATAGCCTTTTATAACATTATTAAATAAGGTAGCTACTAGCTAAAGATTATCTAAAGGGCTAGCTGCTATTACTTAAAGATATATTATTTTACGCTTAGTAACGTCTTATATATCTATTATATATAGATTAATTCTTTATAAGTTACTAGCTTATAGGCTATTAGCTTTTAATAAATTATTAATTAATTTAGAGCTATTAGTTCCTTTTTTACTACCCCTTATGTTAATATCTATAAAGGCTGTAAAAAAGGCGCTTAGCAGTAATAGTAGTAAAGTAAGGAGAAGTGTAAATTTTACCTACTTATATAGATATTCTAGTGCGTTACCTAATTATAATACGCCTAGTAAAGTAATATTAGTATGTTTAATTACTTTATTTATTTCTTTATTAGTTTCTTTATATATAAAGGATTAATTATTAGCTATAATTAGCTTATTTATTTATTATTAAATTACTATAAGGCTAGCTTTATAAAGCTTATTAAGTAGACTATTTATTAATCTATTAAAGATCTATTTCTTATTAAATATTCTATTATATATAGTAAAACTATTATTTTATACTAAGTACTAAATATAATATAAATTACTAAAGGTATACCTAATAAGGAATCTAATCTATATATAGACAGTAAGCTTTTACTAGTAGTTATATAATAGTTATATATCTACTATTAGCACGTACGCTTAGTAGCTATAGGCTTATAGATATAAAAGATCTAGCTTTACTATTAGTAAAGGCTTAGCGTACTTATTAATTATAAAATATAAGTAAAATAATTAATATAAGGATTTCTATCTCTAAGCTACTAATAGCGTTTAGTTATAGAGATATATAGCTATAGTTATAATCTTAAGCTATAGGGCTTTAGGGAATTTTATATTAATATATATATATTACGCCTTAAGTTTAATTACTATAGTAATTTACTTAGTGCCTCTATTTTAAGCCTAGTTATTTACTACTAACAGCTTAATAAAGATCCTATAATTAAAAAGCATATCTATAAGTTACTTAAGGCATAAGATTTCTTAGTTAGCCTTAATAACTTTTAGTATAATTAAGTACTTATTTTTTAGTATTACTAGGAAGCCCCTTATTATTAAATTAATAGTATCTTAGTAGTAGCTATATAGGTAAAAATCCTATATAAGGCCTATTACTTAATCTAAGATTATTATTACTAAGTAGTATCCTATATAGCCTTATTTAAGGTTATAAAAGTCTAGCACTAGGCAATTACCTAGCGCTATATTTATAATAGTTTCTTATAGCTAGTAATAGATCTATTACTTTATTTTACTAAGGCTATAAGAATTATAGTCCTATACTATTATAGCGTTAACTTAGGTTAGACGTACTTTATATATAGTATTTATAATCCTTTATAAAGCCTTTACACTTTAGTAGCTAAGACGTTTATACTATATTATTATATTACTATAAAGTAGTTATTATTACGTTAACGTTATATATTTATTCCTTATTTATAAGGTTAGTAGTAAATTATTAGTAAAGTATATAGTAAAAGCGCCTTTACTTTCTTAGCTATAACTATATTACCTATAATATTTAAGCACTTATTAGTTACCTTACTTCTTAATATAGCCTATAAGGCTATAGTCTATACGCCTAAGGTAGTTATTACCTAGGCTTATATCTTACTATATACCTTACTAGCGTAGCCTTATAAATAAAATAAGTAATATAGTAAATACGCTATAGTATATTATATTATATATATAGAGCTTTATTAGTAAGTAATTAGCGCCTTTTAAAGTAACTTTTATAGTACTATATTCTTTAATTATAACTTAGGTAGTACTAGCCTAGATATAATTACTAATTAGGGCTCCTACTAACGTAATAAACTATAATATATAGTTAGATTTATAGTTAGTAGTGCCTAAGTTAAGTAAGGCTAAATTACCTTACTTATAGACTTATATAGTAGTATAAAACGCTACTTTTATATAGTATTAGCTATATAGTTAATATAACTTAGCCTTAACTTTTTCTACTTATTTAGGAAGGTTAGGATTACTTATAATATATTTATTAACCTATTATAAATATTATATATTTAGCTACTAATTATTAGGCCTTTATAAATTATTTATAAAGTAGTAGAGTTATATTAGATAGGCACTAAAGCACGTAAGGTATTTTACTATTTTACTTATACTTTACTATTAGTAATACCTTTTGTTAGTAAATTTATTATTTCCTATTACGCCTTTACTATAAGGTTAATTATTATTATTATTATCTCCTAATAGGCTAAATATACTATAGCCTACTTAGCTATAGTATAGTAAGTTATTAGTAAGGGATTTAACTCTTTTAAGCCCTATCTTATATAGTAACTACTAGTCTATTTTATTCTATTTTCCTATTATCTTACTAGTTACTTTATATATATTAAGCTATAAGCTAATAGCGCTATTTTATAACATAGTAATAAAGTTCTTAAGCTAGACTACTAGTTATTAGTAGTTAGGTAAATTAACCTATACTAATTTACTATAGGCTACGTTTTATTTATTAAGCTATATAGTAAGATCTTTCTTAGTAGTTAAGGCTTTTACTAGGCTTTTACTAATACTTTACTATACTTATTATAGGTATATCTTATATAATTAAAGTTACTTATTCTAACTGCTATATTTAAGGCTTTAATTTATTTAAGTATTAATTTAAATAATTTATAGCACCTTTTATAGAGGTCTATAAAGACAGAGGATTTAACTACGTTTACTAAGTTATTAGCGTCTTTTTAGTAGGTAGTATATTTATATACTTCTTTATAATAGTATATAAGTAGCCTATTAAGATAAGTAAGGTTATATATATTAAGTTCTTTTAGCGTCTTTACTTACTTAACTTTATAAGTATATCTATTAGGTATAGTAGTAAGAGCCTTATTTCTTACTATATATAGCTACGTAGTTACTTACTAAGATATCCTAGTAATTACTATAGCTATAGTAATTTCCTAGTAAGTAGTAAGTTTGTCTGTAGTTAACGCGTAGTAATAGTCTATAACTTTAGGCCGTAATAGTTTTATAAGGAGTTCCTTAAGGCTTAGGCAGTTCTTAGACGTAACTTCTAGGTTAATATATACCTAGAGGTTAAGTCGCTTTGCTTTTACCCTAATTATCTTAATCTATATAAACTAGTTACTACGCGCTTATAGGACAGTTACCTTATTATTATTATTCTTATTAATTATTATAATAATATTTATTTAGTAGATAAGTATATTAGTTATTATAGACGTATATATTAGACTATTAATTATTAAATAGTTAGGATTATAATAGTTTTAATTATGTGATCTATAGATCTAGTTAAGAACCTCTAGAACTATAGAAATTCCCCTATTTCTAGGTAGGGAAATCCTAGACTAATCCTGGCTATTTAATTAGTGAATTACCCCCTCAAAGTGGGGCCAATTCACCACCCATTCCCTAACAATTTGCCGTAGAGCAACTATGTATTCGCCGGTTAATTAACGTGTAATTCCGCTACATTTGACATTAACATTCTTACAGCCCCCTTTAAGGGCATTTCTAGAACTGACCTTACCTGGCTGGTCTGTGCGCCTGCCTGTTTTGGACTTACGGTCGCACGCGCCTGCACTTTTAAGACTTACGGCGCCAAGCGCGAATTGAACGCGCACCCCTTAGCTTATGTGGGGTAATGAATGTGGTGGCCTAACCACTGAGGCATCTAGGCTTATAACCTCTAAGCAACCTAAAAAGCGGGCCCGCCACTTGGTTGTGACGGAATTAGCCTTAAGTATGAATATCGCTAGATTGACATTCTAACACTAAGTGATTAATAAGACTAGTAAGAATAATAAACACTATTAACTAAGTATTAACCTCTGCTTACTATTAGTAGAAACCCTACTGTCTAGACACTAGCTGTAACAGGAGGTCACTACCTTTACTATACCTAACTTCTTTATATTGGCTTTTATAAAAGGTACCTTAGGTACACTAGGTAGCTTCTTAGTTACTAGCCTTATAACATAACTAAGTAAGAGTATATTTACTCCTATAAGTAATAAAGTTATTGCCTTATTTAATATTATACTAGATTTAGCCTGCTTAAGCCTTATCTTTAATTTACTTTACCTCTTTATATTATATACTATTTATAATAATCTTCTTCTCTTTATAATAGTAAATAAAGAGTAGGTATATCTAAAGAAATCTAGTACTATCTTCTTTTAAATTTAAGATCTAGCTAATCTATCTTAGATAATTAACTAGACTATTAGAGCTATTAAGTATAGCCCTTGTAGCCTAGCTAACCTCCTTAGCCTAAGTGTAGGAGGATTAGCTAAGGGCCTTAATTAAAGAGAAGAATAAGTGTTAAATTAATTAAGAAAATAATTAATTAATTACTAAATAGGTAGGAGTACTTATAGATATAGAATTTAACTTAACTACTTTAGCTAGCTAGCTAGCTAATGTTAAAGTGGGTAAAATGTACGCGTGCGTCCAGACTTAAGGTAGAGCAATTACTATAAATACACTAGTTATTTCCTAGATAGATTTTAGTACCTAAAATAAGGAAAAATAATGTTCTAAACATCTGCCCTTTAATAAGCTAATTAGTAATAGCTATAAGCAGTAAGAATAGTTATAAATATATATATAATTAGAATAATTTATTAATATAAGAATTATAACTACTACTTAAGGCTCTTTAATAGTTAAATGTCTAATTTATAAGTTACTACCTAATATTATTTAAAGTAATATATAGTATATATCTAATATATTTATTAATACTTATAATAAAGAAAAAAAACCTATAACCTTACTACTACACTAAAAGGCCTAGCTAATTAGTATCTTTAGATAGTAAAATTAAAGTAAAAGACCTAAGTAGTTAGCTTATAAGAAGTAATTAACCTATAAATTACTAATAATAAGAAAATAAAAGTAATAAAGTTAATAAAGATATCGCTATATAAGCTAGATCTAGCTAATTATATAATAAAGCAGTTAGTAGTTACATAATAGATCTATAAGAATATAATAAATAGATTTCTATCTCTATTACTAATAGCTACCTAGGTAACTAAGTTAGCCTAGCTTAATAGTAAAAAGATTAAGTAACTAGAATATAATAAGAAGATATATACTTACTATTAATATAAGTATAAGGCTAACTATAAGGCTATTAAGAAGCTTATTTTGTATATTTAGTTATTTATTAATCTAAAGCTTGTTACTAAGTGTTATAATAATAAGGAAGTAATATATATATAAATAGAGAATCTTAAAAGTAAGGTAAGTATACTATAGTATAAGACTAAGAGGTTAGCTATTACTAAATATAATAAGGTTATAAAGAAGGTAATAGACTATAGGGTTAATAAAATAAAGAAGCTAAAGAAATAAATAATGAATTAAGAGAAATCCCTCTTTAAAGGTATTTAAGTTAAGTAGTATTTAGTAAAAAGCGCTAGTAAATAGTTCTTACTATTAATAAAGACGTTAAAATATACCTCCTTAGTAATATAGGTTAAAGTATATAAGACTACTAATTAGACCTTAGTAATTATAAATACACTACCTTACTATAACGTTACTATTATAGTCTAGGCTTAGGTTATAGTAAAGTTAAAGCAGCCCTAAGTAAAGGCTTTTTAAAAGTATTTAAACCTATTACTATAGTAACTATACCTAATAATAATAGTCATTTAGTAAGAAAGAAGCCTATAGCCTATATTTTATAATATAACTTATATAAAGTAATAGACTAAAAGATCTTTAATTATTATTATACTAGTAGCATATAGCTAGAAAGTAATTAGACACTATATAAGTATATAGTAAGAAAGGTATAAAAGGCACACTTAGACTAATATATTAAGGATTAATTAAAGAAATTAAATATACTTATTACTAATATATTAAAAAGAATAAATGAACTAAGTATATAAAAGATAAATAAAGTGAGTAATGAAGTAATAAATTAATAACTAATAAGTAAAAGTGTATAAAGAAAAAGGGCCTTATTAAGGTAGTTAGTAGTATTTATAGTAGCTAGATATCTACTTAAAGACTACGTTATTCTTAATTTAAAAGTAATGTTTTATGTTTTTTATTTAAAGTACTATTACACTAGTATACTACTAGTAGGCCTAGATAACTTTATTCATATAAATAAAGTAATAATCCTGATTAAAAGATAAAGTAATATAAAGGTTAAAGTAAAAGTAAAAAGCTATAATATATATATTACTTTATATAGTATAGTATACTACTTATTACTATTTTATAATTTAGTGTTATGTATAACGGCTAAGTAATAAAGTAAGTAGTAATAAGATAATAGCCTATTTAATAACTATATATAGAAGGCTAAAGATTACTTTATAGTATTTTATATAAGTAAATCTATAAGCTTATAAGTTATTAAGGCTAGTAAATTACTTAAGGCTATATATACTACTTATTTAGTAGTAATAGGAATTAACTTAAATAAGGAGGCTGTGCTAGACTATCACTAGTAATCTTAGCTAGCTAAAGCTATATACTAGTATAATTAGCTTAGCTATTCTAAAGGGTATATACTTTACTATATTACTAGTAAGGCTAGAGAAGTAAAGATTAAAGGAGATATACTAAAGATCCTTTTTTACTAAAATAAAGTATATATAATAACTAAGATTCATTAGTAAATATCTTACTAGTTATAAAGATTAGTTAGATATATAAAAGTAAGTAATAGGATTATACTTAACTATTACATACTTAGGTAAGGCTATAAAGAATTTAAGTTAGCCTTATTACTTAGTAGCTATAAGTTAGGATTTATATAAGACTATTACTTTTAATAATGTAATTCTTATAGTATTAAGTACTTACCTCTTAATTCTATAAAGATAATAAAGGTAAATAAAGCTATAAAGATTATAGTAATAAAGTGTAATAATATAATTATAACTTCTTATCTATAGGTAAAAAAAGCTATAGAAAGTCTAGGAATGCTATTTAAATCCTTAGCACCTAATACCTAAGCGTAAGACAGAGGTACTAAGAGGATTATAGTAGTAATTAAGAAGAAAGTAACAGTAATAAGGCTATAATTTAGGCTACTATACTACTTCTAGCTAGAGATTCTTAAGGTAGCTATATATCTATAAGACTATATATCTTTAGAGGTATAAAGATAGTAACTACTATACAAAATAGAATATACTATAAGCAGGTAATTATTACTACTATATATTAGCTATTTATAAGTATTTAAATACTAGGTATATACAATAATAGTAAATATATAACTTAATTTTAATAGATTATAGTAATTTAAGGTAAATATTAAATACCTTATTACATATATATTAACTAAGTAATACTATATATATACTACTAAGTAATAAAGTAGTTATAATATATAACATAATCTTAAATAAAGATAGTTACCTCTTAAGTAAGGCTAATAAATAGGTTAATAAGCTAACTAATAATAATAAAGCTACTATTAATAAATAGATTATAAAGAGAATAAAATAAAGTTATATAGATATTACTAATAGTAAGGAAACTATAAATATTACTATTAATAAGGCTAAAGGTTAGTTATTAAACTTACTTAAAATAAATAGTTATAATACTTATTAATATATAAAGTTATACTTTATATTAATAACACTACTAGATTTACTAAAGTTAGCTTTCCTTATATACTTATGTGATAATGTTAACTATTGCCTAGATAATTAGCGTTATAAATTAACGCTAATCAGCTAGAGAAACTATAGCTAATTAACTATAGATCTACTAGGGATCTATAAGGTAATTATCTAGCTATATTACTACGTAACACCTATAATAGTTTCTCCTCTTTACGTATAATTTAGAACTAGTATTTATCTATATTATTTATTAACTACTTATTAATATATATAGTTAACTATATTAGTACTTTAGTAATCTTAATACTAATTAGTAGCTAAATACTACTATTTAATACTATAGATTAGTAAGGTGCTACTAAAAGAGGTAATTGCTTTATTAATTATTTATAGTAGCCTTAATTAGTTACTAAGAATCCTATTTATATATACCTTTATAGTAAGATTACGTTATATACCTATTATAAATTAATTTACGTTACCTAGTAGTTATACCCTCTAAATATAGTAAGAGTAGCGTAAATTTACGTCTTTTATATAAATAAATTAACTTTAGTACTATATAAGAAGTCCCCTACCTAACTATAAAAAACACCTTACTTTATATACTAACGTACTGTTAATTAGTAACTATTTACTTTTTACTTTTCTTTTTATTATAAGCATATAAACCTTACTAACTTTCTTTTCTTTATATATTTTCTTTTATTCTTATAAAGTTATTTCCTACTACTAACGTAATAGCCTATTTATTACTAATAAGCTTACTAAAAGTAAAAGGTGTTTTCCTTATTTATACGTTTTCTTTTAACTATAAGTCTTGATAGTTACTTATACTACTAGTAGTAAATCCTCTAACAGATATATACGCCCTTTAACAGTAGTTAAGGGAAACGCCTATAACTAAGAGGTAGTTAGGCTAATAGACAGTAATTATAAGTAAGTAACTAAAATAAGTAAGCATAAAAAGGTATTAAGTAATGTATAAGAATACAGATTACCTAAGTAAACTAAGATAATTTATAATAGGTATATAATACTATATAATACTATAAGGCTAGTAGCTATAATAAGTAACCTATACTTTATACTAAGCGACTTTAGGAAGTATGTTATTCTTAATCTTTAGGGAAAGGATTATATTATAGATCTACTAGAGGATCTTACTAAAGTAAAGTAATATAATAGCCTAACTACTATAGCTATATATTATAATACTAAGTATAAGATAAATAACTTTTTATATAGTATCTTATAAGATAAGGTATAAACTAACTTTAAAAAGTAAGAAATTAAGGATTTTAACCTCTTACTATATAAGATACTTAAGAAGCTATATAAGTGGCTTATAAGCTAAGGAGTATAAATTAACTTAGTAAAAAACTTTATAATTACATTACGCCTTTACTAAGCTATATAAGATAAGAAAACTATTATTTAAGATAAAAAGATAATTAAGATTACTATATAAAAGGTTAGAGGATTTAAAAAGCGCTTAGTAGATATTAGCTTTTATTAGGAGATTACTAATATAGTAGAGTTACCTATTAAAGCTATTATTTTAATAAAAATAACTAAATAAGCTATAGCCTATAAATTACTAGTAATTACCTAGGTAACTTTATATAATAAACTATTATTTATACCTCTTTAAGCCTTATTACTATAAAGACCTTAAGTAATAGTAGTAATTTATAAGAATTAAGTCTAACTACACTTTCTACTTATAATAATACTAACTACGCCTAAGGTAATAGTAAGTAGGTAAAATAGCCTAACGCTAAGGTAATTAACAGACTTAATAAAGTTCTATATAAATAATCTAGGTTTAATATATAGTAGTAGCCTATATAAAACTATTAACTTAAACTTACCTTTTTTTTATAATCTTTATATCTATATAGGTATACTATAAAACTATTATAGCGTAGTAGTAATAGTAATACTAAAAGGAGAGCTATATAAGTACTATACTACCTTATTATATAGTTATTTTAATAGTTTTAATATAATAATAGTAAAGCTTAACTAGCGCTTTAAAGGTAATAAAGTACACTTTTACGCCTTACTAAACTTTACTATACCTCCTTTAATATAATTACTAAAGAAAACGCTTATAAAAGTAAGCTTAAGGTCCTTAACGTACTTATTACGTAAATTACCTAGCTAGTGTAAGTAACTACTTATAATAGCACCTTATTTACCTCCGCTAAATATGCATTTAGCCTGCGCAGGGCTTAAGAAGTCGCGGAGCAATCTCGCTGTCAACAACGAGCTTTACCATGATCCGTTTGGGTGTAGTGCAAGTTCAAGAAACTGGGCGCTAAGGTTCGCGGCAGACGATGATTACGGGATCATAGGTTCACTCCCCGTCCGGCCGGTACTTGTTGGCCCGCTGGATTTTCACTCGCAGCCCATCTGT
>NW_007361312.1:0-2127 GCF_000149035.1 Colletotrichum graminicola M1.001
TACTTAGAGGGTCTTAATTAGGACTTTATTTAGACACTTAAAGAGGAGATATAGACTTACCTTTAGGCTTTTTAAAAGCTTAACTAGGACTATAAACACACTATAAAGATTATTACTTAGTAAAAAGCCTATATATATAATTAGTTTAATAAAAGCTATTTATATTTACTTTAATTAACCTAACTTTAGTAAAAAGATTTAGTCCTTATTTTTAATATTTAAAAAAAGATTAATATATTTATATTATAAAAGCTAGACTACTATTAGTAAAGACCTTATTAGATCTATCTAGTTTCTTTTATAAGTATATTATATTAGCTTACTATACTCTCTAGAGATCTAATTACTAAAGCTATATATATAGGTAATTAGTTAAAGAAATTTACTAAGATACCTAAAGGACTTTATTTTTCTTTAGATAAAGATACCTTATAGGATATAATTACTTTTAATCTTTAGGACTTACTACTAGCTAAAGATAGCTTAGGTATATTAGGTATACTACTAATTAATAGTTAATACTAAGGATATACCTTTATAAGCTTTTTTAATTAGAGTGTCCTTTTTTACTAATTTTATATAAAGGTATAAAAGATAAATAAATTAAAAAAAAGCTTTAGGAAATTACACTACTTATAGCTACTTTACTAAGGTAATTAATAACTATAAGAAGAAGTTTATAATTAGTATTTTCTTTACCTTAAAAACACTAGCTTACCTTACTTAAGAAGCTTAAGTTAGCTATTAACCTTATTACTATTATCTTTAAGATAAAGAAACTAATTAATTAAACCTCTACCTTTTTTAAGAAGAACTTTAGTAAAAACGTAAAATTACTATCTTAATTCTAAGTAATCCTCTAATAAACCTTTAAGTTATATATAAAATTACTTTTTTTAAAGTTTACCTTACTACCTTTAATATAGTCCTAGTACTTTCTACCCTTACTAGCCTATACCTTTAGTTTCTTTAAAGTATTATTAAGCTAAAAGTACTTAATTAAAATTAGCTTAATATTTAGGTTAATTAATAAAAAGACTTCTTTATTACTATTCTTATACTTAAAATACTTTTTATTATTTAGCTTAGTCTTATAACTACTAGTAAACTAATAATTATTATTAGATTAGTAGTTATAACTAGCGCTAGACTTCTAAAATATATAATTAGTATACTAATTTAAGAACTTCTTAAGAAGAGATATATACTTAAAATAAGGAGCTATAACCTAGATATCTCCCTCTAGATCTAGACTAACTTACTTCTAAAGGCTATAAGTATAGTAACTATATAGTATAATATTATAAACACTATACGCCTAAATTAAAAGTAAGTTAACTATAGGAGTATAACTAAGGAGCTTTTAGAATAGTACTTTAAAGTAACTAGTATAGGCATTACTTAGAAAGATATAATATAAAAAGATAAAAACGCTATTTATAAGACTAGGATTTATTAAGATTTTATATAAGATAGCCTAATTTATATATAACCCTTAAAGGTTAATTATTACTTAACTAATAGTTTTATTACTAAATAAAGTAATAATTTAAAGCTTATAATATAGCTCCCTAACTAAGCTTAGTAGCTTATACTAAATAGTATACTTTAAATACTAAGAGAAACCTATAATTAGTAATAGCTTAAAAAAGGGGAAGGACTAATTAACTTATAACTATATAATTTAAAGTAACTTACTAGAAATAGTATAAGATATTCTAGCTCTTAAAGAACTCCTTACTAGGTATAAAGCTTAACTACTACTAAGGATAGATCTATATAAGCAGGGTATAATTAATCTTATAATTATTAATAGCGTTTAGGTTAGATATATTAACTATTAATAATAATAAATCTAAAAAACTAAGATAGTAAGGTAAAGATTTAAGTTAATTAATAAAAGTAGTTATTAATAAAAAGGTTTAAAAGTAGGTTAATAGAGAAAAGATTTTCCTTTTTATCCTTAGGAAGGTTAATCTACTAAAAAGGAAGGTATAGTAAACTAATCTAGGGTAGGTAAGAAAAAGAACTAACTAACTAATTTATAATTAGCCTAAAGAATAATTTACTACCCTACTTACTAATAATAAGTAAATTACTTCTTCTTTCTCTTAATTTTACTCTATT